>NW_010396490.1:10693-11142 GCF_000710305.1 Buceros rhinoceros silvestris
GGTTCAAAGCAACATCCCAAGGAGAGCCGAGACACCATGTAGGAAAAGGACTTTTGAAAGGAGAGGGAGCTCCGTTTCCATATGGGACACCCTGGCCTCCAGGTTCATGTCCTGAAACAGGATGGCACAGGAACACCCTCTTCTTTAACGCAGCCTCCGCGTCCTTATATGTACGGATGGGCAATAAAATGCAGGTGACACATCTGCAGGAAACCAAAATGATGCCCTGGAAAATGCTCTTACAAGCCCCTCAGGAGCTCCCCGTGGCCCCTGGCATCTGCCAGTCACATCCCTGCAGAGCCCAGCCACGTCCCCACAGGATTTGGGGTCCAGCTGCGGCCCTGCAGGGTCCAGCCACAGCCCTGAAGAGCCCAGCCACGTCCTTGCAGGGTCCAGCTGCAGCCCCACAGGGTCCAGCCACATCACTGCAGCGTCCAGCCACATCCCTG
>NW_010396490.1:11273-11521 GCF_000710305.1 Buceros rhinoceros silvestris
TTCCCGCGGGGGCCCAGCCACATCCCTGCAGGGTCCAGACGCAGCCCTGCAGAGCCCAGCCACCCGGCAATAATCAGAGCAAATAACTGCGCAAATTAATTCGCCGACATGATTTTTCTGAGCAGAGCAGGCACTCAAGGATCTGCCGCAAGTGGTGATGAGAACAAGGTAAAGGCAGGCCGGAGATGGAGGCGGTGGGGAGCATTGCCCACGGCAGCGCAGGGGGTGGATGGGCAGGACCGCGGGGG
>NW_010396490.1:11679-12129 GCF_000710305.1 Buceros rhinoceros silvestris
ATGCTGCCCACAGCAAGGAGCTGGCAGGGGTATTCCGAGCCCTGCCAGCCCCACAGGAAGGACGGAGGGCTGGTTCTTGCTTTCCCATCATCACTGGTTTCAGGGTTTGTCCCTGCTGGGCTATGGCACCACAGCAGCCAGGCATGGTGCGAGTGAAAGCAACTGAGATCCGTCAGCCTGGGAGAGGCTCCTCACATGCAGACAGCAAATGATTTCATTTCATTTGGAAAAGAAGAATGGGCTGAGCAACTATTTCAACCCACAGAAGAGCTGCAAAAATTAGAGCCAAAAGTAACTGTTAGGGACCACTTACTGCAGCCTTTATGTCGTAGGTCATAGTCTCACCCAAATACTCTCCACTGAGCCCAAAGACTGTAGCAAAACTAAATATTTAGATCCTGTAAGAGCCAGCTGCCAGCAGAAAGGGACCGGCTGGGCCACTGGATCGGG
>NW_010396490.1:12214-15594 GCF_000710305.1 Buceros rhinoceros silvestris
GGGCCCCACCATGATCCCCCACAGGTGAACATGGCAAACCACATGCTCCAAGCGAGATGAAAAGCCCTCGAGTCTCTGCCAGCCTGAGGAGAAGAGTTCTGGAGTTTGGGCTTGATTAAAGGACACAGTCAACGCCAGTAAAGGCTCTCCGTTGCAGGTGGAAGCAGGGTCCACCATGCTCCATCTCCAGCTCTGCAATACTTTGGAGAAAGCAAAACCCAGAAAGGCATGACGAGTCTTTCTGTGGATGAAAGCAGCAGCTCAGGGTGTGATAACTCAATACAATCACTGCTCAGTGCAGGAATTCCCCTGGTCCCCCAGGGTCAACACCGAAGGGTAGAGCCCAAACACAACTCAGAGCATTGCCCACAGGGAGATGCTCCATTTCGCCGGCCCTGCTCAGGCCACCCCAGCCACTGGCAGCTCCTCCCGCTCTGCATCACCCCCCCATGCCATTCCCAGCCCCCCCGTCTCATTGCATCTCTCGTGCTTCCCCACGAGAGGGTCACGCCATGGCAAAGATCTTTCAGCTCTCTGTGCTGAGGGTGAAGAACTCCTTGACCTCAAATCAAGGATGTTTTCCAGCCCCCAGAAGACTTTTGTGGCTTTTCTTTCAACCCTGTTTTGCGCTCCTACAGGCCTCGTCAGAAGCTGACAGCAGAGCTGCCGCCGCATTCCTGGAATAGCTGTTCCAATGCCGTGTGAAGGATCTAGGTCACTCCTGCCTTCTTGCTATTCCCCTTTCATAAACCCGATGTCAGGCGGATGCACAGAATGACTCTGAAGCCGCCCTGAATGACGCTTTGTGAGACAGCTCTTTGTGGATGGCTCTTCAAACACAGCGGCTGGACTGGGACTGGCTAACAATCCTGAGGGTTTTGCAGCACTAACCCATCTGCTCCGTCCTTTTGTCAAACGTTACCGTAGGTTTTAGAATTGCCATCCACAGCTTTAATAAAATGACTCCATAGTTCTGTCTTTCTAATTTCTAGTCCCGCTAGGAACAGCATCTCCTTCATCTCAAGGTGATGGTGTTGGTAGGGAGCTCTGTCGTGAAGCCAACATTTACCCTTCCTAGTTTAGGGCACTTAATGATTCCCTTGGTGGATCCATTTCCACACTCACGTGTATTCAATCTCCCTCCCTCATGGTGCTGCTTAAAACTGCTCGAACATGGCCTGGACCAGTTGGATGCTTTCAGCAGCCCCAATCTCTCACAGCAAAGACCATTAGTCTGTCCTCCAAGCCCTGCTTCCCGCACCAAAAGCCATCAGTTACGTCATTTAGCCAACGCTCAGCTGCAGAAATCCAGTCACCCTTCCCACCATTTGATCTGGGTTGGTGGCTTCCTTTCTCAAACCATCAAGACAATGCTGTAATCACCCAGTCCCTTGGGATTTTCCCGGTTTCCAAGGCTTGCTAAATCTCAGCATTCGCAACTCAGTTCCCCAGTGCCGGGTTCAGGCTTTCCAGAGCATCAACTTGAAAATATTCGACGCCCTTGAGCTCGCACCCTCCTCAGCGCAGAATGACCGGTTCTCCAAGGACAACCAGCCATGCTGGAGGAGCACTTAGGTGACCTCGTACCAGATTCAGAAAGAAAAGCTTCTCAAAAAGTTGCATGCAACCTTCAGTCGCTTGTGGACTCTGCGTTCTGGTTTGTTGATTATGCATTCATTAAATTACCATGAAATAATATATTTTTTTTAATTCTAAAGGGATCTTTTATTCAGAAAGGACTGGAAAGGTGCTGCGCTCACTGGGAGGAGGGTCCCAGTGACGAGTCTGTTGCTTTGAGGGAGCTGCAAGTTATTGGCTGGATTTTGGGGAAGGAAAAATTTGGTCAGAAAAATTGAATGGAGACGAGGACTTTCTGGAGAAACTTTTTTTCAGCTACTCAGAATGGTCCCAACATTGGAAGGAGAGTGACAGCTGGAATCGTGTCCTGTCTCACTGGAAAAGGAGAGAGAAGTAGAGTAAATTGATGATCCCATAGTGATGTGTATGTGCCAAAGAGGGTGAGGGCAAATGACAAGCGAGACATACAAATAATCACATTTTATGTGGCCCCAAGGTCAATGAGTCCAAGACGACCCTGAATCGAAGCTGGGTCAGAAAAGCGGGCATATGAATCTGGCAGAAACAACAACCTGAGCTGTTTCCTCATGCCGACAGTTTATTACGATTCGGAAAAGAAAAGCCTTTCACTTGGGATTTTCAACAGTAATTTGAAAAGCAAAGCGGATGTTGGGTGGGGAAAATGGCCAAAGGGAGAAAGTGCTAAAGGGGGGTTGAGCAAGAGAACTTTCCCTTCTAAATTAAATACCTCCAACAATCGGTTTCAAAGTTGGGATGGGGGGAGCATTTTGGTTTTTTTTTTTTTCTTTTTTTGCTCAGGAGAGAACTGATGAAAATTTTCATCCAGCTCTGCCCTGCTCAGCATCACCCCTGCGGGAGACAGGCGTTACCGACAGGATTTATACCCAGCCACCTCCGCGATCAGCGGGAAGGATCTCTCTGCTCTCTTGGCATGAGGGGAAGCTCGGCCACAGGCCGCTGAGCAGCAAGCGCCCGTGTCCCGGCTCTTTGATGTCCCCGCCGCTCGCTTCCAGCTGACCCCCTGCCCCACAGCCCTGCTGACCGACTCACCCCACGTCTGCGAGCAGTGGCGCGGCACTAATGACCCATCACAGCAGCTTGTTATGTCCCGGGAACGGCGTTTCCTTCCCATCAAAGAGGGCTCGTGAGTCGCCAATCCCTCTGGGAGGATGAGGGGTCAGTGCGGATGAAGACGTGCAGTAATTTGTGAAGGGTACGAATAGAAGGAACAAGCTGTCAGAGACCATGTTGGTGGCTGAAGAGCAACAGTAGGAGATGTTTGGAATAAGCTGGGAACAAAGGGAGTTCAACCCCGTGTGAGTCTATAACAGACAGAGGGAATTTATCACCAGTGTGGCCAGCAGGAGGAGGGAGGTGATTGTCCCCCTGCACTGGGGGCACTGGTGAGGCCATACCTTGAGCACTGTGTCCAGTTTTGTCCCCTCACTGCCAGAAGGACACTGAGGGGCTGGAGCATGTCCAGAGAAGGGCAACGGAGCTGGGGCAGGGTCTGGAGCACAATGCGCTGAGGAGCAGCTGAAGGACCTGGGGGGGTTGAGCCTGGAGCAAAGGAGGCTCCGGGGAAACCTTCTGGCTCTGACAACTCCCTGACAGGAGGGTGGAGAGAGGTGGGGGTCGGTCTCTTCTCCCATGTTTCGAAGGACAGGATGAGAGGAAATGGCCATTAAGTCGCTCCAGGGGAGGTTGAGGTTGGATATCAGGAAGAATTTCTTTACAGAGAGGGTTGTCAGACATGGGAACAGGCTGGCCACGGCAGACGT
>NW_010396490.1:15752-16904 GCF_000710305.1 Buceros rhinoceros silvestris
AGGTTTGTCAGACATGGGAACAGGCTGCCCAGGGCAGTGGTGGAGTCCCCATCCCTGGAGCGGTTTAGCAGACGTGTGGAGGTGGCGCTGCGGGACATGGTTTAGGGAGCCTGGCAGTGCAGGGTGAACGGTTGGGCTCGATGATCCTAAAGGTCTCTTCCAACCAGACGACTCTGTGATTCTGCAAAATCAGGTATTTGATAACTTCCTAAGTGCTGCTTTTGCAGAGAAACTGGATCATTTTTCGCCTGCTACATAAGGCTGATGAGGCTCTTGCAAGATTATCAGCCAAGAAATTTAAACAAAATACACTCAAAATGAACTTATTTTTTACACCCAGGCCTGGATGACCGAAACAGAGCCTCCTGACAGAGCTGACAGAGGTGTACAGCGGGCTTGGGAACTACCAGACAACAGCCGGGGCAAAGATGGAGACAGTTGCAAAAAGCCATGAGAAACATGGAAAAGAAGCTTGTTATACCAAGGAAATGTGTCCTCTCGCTTCAGGGGGAGATGGGAAGGGGAGCAACCCCGCATGGGTTTGCAGCAACACAGCCCTTGGGGATAGGATCGCTCCGTAATCCAGCTGGGAAGGGCCTGCAAACCTCAGGGACGTGAAGCCAGACCGTTTCCCACCTCCAGAAGAGCTTACTTGGATTCACAGGGGTCATTTTGCAGCCGCTGAGGTCCTCAGAACAAAAATGGACCCTTCTGGGACGACTGTGCTTGGGTAAATTTGACAGCTGGTCTCGGTATGAGACTGCTTTGAGGACAGGAACACACTGGCGTCAGTGGAGCCGTGGGCAAGCATGGGGCTGTCCCCAGTGGGGACCCAGACATGGATGGACATCAAATTTGACAGCTGGTCTCGTTATGAGACTGCTTTGAGTACAGGAACACACTGGCGTCAGTGGAGCCGTGGGCAAGCATGGGGCTGTCCCCAGTGGGGACCCAGACATGGATGGACATCACTCTGGAGGGGCTCTGGTGGGTGCTGGGGGTCCAGCCCCACGGTGGGGATCACAGTTGGCGTCAGTGGAGCCGTGGGCAAGCATGGGGCTGTCCCCAGTGGGGACCCAGACATGGATGGACATCACTCTGGAGGGGCTCTGGTGGGTGCTGGGGGTCCAGCCCCACGGTGGGGATCACAGT
>NW_010396491.1:0-306 GCF_000710305.1 Buceros rhinoceros silvestris
AGGGCGAGGAGCGGCCCCACAGCTGGCAAGCGCAGGGGCACGTCCCCATTCCAGGTCGGTGCTGCCGTAGCTCAGCCCCACACTGCTGAGTCAAAAAAGCTGCAGGGAAGGAGGTTTTTCCGTAGGGCCGCCGCAGCGGATGGGCAGGCTGGAGCCAACAGCCAAGCTTTTGGCAGGAGTGAGGTGGGTGCTCCCCCCTCCAATGCCAGCCAGCAGCCCCAGGAGCAGGGGGACACCCCAGGCTGACGTCCCAGCTTGAACTCAGCCCTGCCTTCGGCACCCGAGCCCCTGGGTGGTCTTCACCTC
>NW_010396491.1:442-1012 GCF_000710305.1 Buceros rhinoceros silvestris
GACCCGCTGGGTGACCTGAACTGGGTGAAGCGGGCTGCAATGTCCAGAGCTGCTCTGCGTCCTTGCTCGGGCATAAGGATGGGGCCCGGCTGGTGCCAGGGTATCACACCAGTGCCACCACCTGCTCAAGCCATGCACACCACCACAGCATTGTCCCCAGTGCCACTGAGCAAGGTTTCCCGGTTTCCCAAACCCAGGTTTAAAAGCCCCAAATCCCCGGTCCTACAGGTCACCTGGCCAGGGGCCCCTGTCCTCCCGCCGCAGCCAGCTCGAGGCCGAGCGGTTTGTCCCTGTCCAGCAAAGCAGGGCTCGAGCTGAACGTGTGTGTGCCACCACTGCCACCGTGGGTTTGCACCAGAACATCTAGCGATTCCCTGCCCGCAGAGAGGAGCGGGTAATTTAAGGACCTGCCTTCTAAAAGCAGATCAGGTTTGACTGCAGTGCTGCTCGAGAGCTTTCTTCAGATACACGCAACGGCTGCTCGGGAAAGAGAAGGAATACACACAAATTATCTAAGGGTGAATCAGGTTCTTGTTCACCACCATGTGCTCACAGCGAGGGCATTTTTTC
>NW_010396492.1:0-308 GCF_000710305.1 Buceros rhinoceros silvestris
TATAGGTGCCTCTAAGCTGGTCTCTCCATCTGTGCCGCCGGAGAAGGCAGCCTCCCTCCGTGCTGAGGCTGTGCTGCGCCGACTGCTCCGCCGACTGAGCCAGCATCTGGCCAGGGCCACCGTGGGCCCTTGCCACCCTCCTGCCCCTGCCTGTCCCCTATATAAAGTACTTGCTGGTACCCAACAGTGTCTTGGTCCTTCTGTGCCCACACAAGGGCCAGGCAGCCACTCACGGGGAGAGCTGGCCCTGTGGCCACCCACCAGTTGCCCACACAAGGTGCCATCAGGGTATTGGCACCATTGGGTGG
>NW_010396492.1:527-2240 GCF_000710305.1 Buceros rhinoceros silvestris
TCCCCATTTGGTGGTTCCTGGCTTTTCCCAGCCAAAGGCTGACCAAGTAAGGGCTGCAGGGTGGCTAGCCCCATCCTGCTGCCCTCCCAGGGGGATGTGATTTTGGGCTGCAGGAGGCAGTGGTAGGCAGGCCTGCTGCCTTTTCTAGGAAGGCAGCTTTTCCCAGGCTGGTAAAGCTGCTTGCCCCATCGCTGGTGCTCAGCTCAAGCCTTGTCTTGCTGCCAGGGGTGGAGGAGCTCAATGCACTCTTCCCTCTGGGTTCCCCTACGGTGAGGAGCCGTGGCAACGGGCAGTGACTTCCAAAGCAGCTCAAAACATGGCCAAACCCCATCCTCTTGCCATGGCACGCTAGCACAGCCCCCCAGCACAACGGGACCCTACAGGGCAGGAGTGGCCAGCAACACCCACCGTGTCCATCACCCCTTGGCATGCAGAGGGGCTGCACCAGCAGTGGCATGTGGCAGTGGCACGTGGCGGCACGCGTGACCTCTGCCAGCCGTGGTGGTGGTGTCCCAGCCACGTGGTCACCCGCGTGGTATCCGCAGGGAACAGCTGGTCCCTCCCCGTTGCCCTTGGCGTGGAAGAAGCCATTGATTCATCTGGCCGTGGTCCTGCGGTGGGGTGGCCCCAGGGGGACACCCGCATCTCTCTCCAGCAGGTCTTGAATGGGAGCTGATGCTCAGGAAAAGGGGTGTGGAGCATCCCTGGGGCAGTGGGGTGGCTGGGGAGCCCATCCAGCAGCAGGGCTGTGGCTGTGGGAGAGAAGGGAGATGCTGAGTTTAAGATGCTTTCAAACAGCAAAGAAAATTATGAGTGAGGAGAGCCTGATGCCAGCTCGGTGCCCTGGGGGTCCCTGGGGTGCTGGGGTGGTCCCTCCCTGGGTTGCCCCCAGACTGGTGTGTGGCAGGTTGAGGGGTGCTGAGGTTTGGGGGGATGCCTGAAGCTGCTCATTATCTGCCTCCTACCTGGAAAAAGGCCAAGTGTGATGCTGGCCAGGGGGGCTCAGGGTCTGTGCAGGAAGGTGCTGGGCACCTGCAAGGTCGGGGGTCTCCAGGGCTGCAACACCCATGGGAGAATGTCCCCTGTAGGGGGCTGTCAGGGCTGTGGCAGCATCCTCACCTCCTCTCTCTGCCCGCAGTAAGCTGACGCGGGAGAGCGGGACGGATTTCCCCATCCCTGTCATCCCTCCGGTGCCAGATGCAGAGACAGAGAAGCTCATCCGGGAGAAGGACGAGGAGGTGAGTGTGGAGGAGAGCTAAGCCCCCCGATCACATGCACACCCCCATCCCCAGTGATGGCCCAGCCATGAGGGGCCACCTTTCCTGAGCACCCCCAGCAGCTGCTGCTGCTCAGGCCAGGGTGAGGAGGTGCTGGATGGGCATCAGAGGCTTCCCCACCCTCCCAGACCACTGCTTTTGGTGATCTCAGTCTGCTTGGGATGCTGGACCCAAATATGTTTGCAAGGGAGCGTGCATGTCGGGGGGTGCCAGCAGCCTGCCCTGATCCCTGCTCTGCTCCCTTCCAGCTGCGGCGGATGCAGGAGATGCTCCAGAAGATCCAGAAGCAGATGAATGACTCACACTAGCTGCCCCCTCCTCCTCCTCCTCCTCGACCCCCCAGACCAGAAATGTTTACATCATGCTCCATCCTACCCCCGCCCCACTGCGAGACTTGGTACCAACACTGCACCCGCCACCTTAAGCTGCTGTGGTA
>NW_010396493.1:0-1163 GCF_000710305.1 Buceros rhinoceros silvestris
TCAGCACTCTCGGGTGAATCTCATCTGGCCCATGCAAACCGATAGGGGAAAGAACCAAGGCTCCGGCTCCCAGGATGCCAGGGATTGCAGCGGAATGCCATGCCACACCCCGAGAATGAAACAAACCCCACGCTACTAAACCATCCCCCACCCCTGAAAGCTCCAGACAAAAGCCCCGTCCTGAAAAAAATAAACCACCAAAGCTGCATCCAAGCGTAACTTCTACTGCGGCTGCAGCAGAACCCCGACCGCTCCTGCCGGCCCAGCCAGTGCGACCCTGCCCCGTGCACTCAGGACAATGGCCCTTGGCTGCAGGGACGAAGGGGACAGGGACTGGACGTCAGAGACAGGAAGCCACAGCCAAAAGAGGGGGCAAGGAGAAGGGGAGAGGGAACCAGGCTGAGAGAGATGGAGAGAAACTCAGACTGGCAATGGACCCCAGGGCAGAGAGGGAGGAATCAAACATGGGGACAGACGGATGAACAGAGAGAGACCGGGAGGGACACACAGAATTGGAAGGCAGGGACATGGAGCAGCACCTGCAAGTGCAGAGAGGAAAAGAACGCCAGGGAACAGGGCAGAGAAACCAGAGCGGGGAAGGGACAGACACAGGTCAGGACAAAGAATGGGAAAGGGAAAAACCGCGATGGGCTGCAGGACAGAGACAGGGGACAAGAAAATAAAAATGCAGAGGGAGCAGACTGTGAGAAGAGAGAGGAGAGGTACAGGGGAGGGGAAAAACAAAAAAATCAAAACCAAATCACAGCAGCCTGGGAAAAAGCAGGTCCAGGGGCAGGGCAGGGAGGGACCAGGACATACGAGAAGGGGGGACAGGGCGCCGAGGGCCCAGGACTCACCACAGCTCTCGCTCCTGCCAGGAGCCTTTGGCAGGTCAGATACTTCTTTCTCCTCCTCTCCCCCATTCCTGTCCCAGAGCTCCTGGCACGGGGCTATTCTCCACCTACGAGGACACGCGGGTGTCTCACAGCTCTCAGGGGATGACACTGCCTGGACATGTGGCCTTGCTCACTCCTGCATGACGCGGCCGTATCACGCTGGGGGTGACATGCACAGACCCTATGCGGCACGTTGGCAGCCCGACTGGCTACGGTCTGCCCAGAGGGGTCCTCCCGCACCTGCACCCGCACCCACCGGCTTTCTCT
>NW_010396493.1:1334-1615 GCF_000710305.1 Buceros rhinoceros silvestris
CCCCGTTCTTCCTCCTCACCTCGCTCCGGCCTCTGCAGCTTCAGCTCCTGTCCGCAGCCAGCTCCGCAGCCCCTTTTCGCCCCCACGCCATGAGGAGAGCCAGGCCGGGCGGAGACAACCCTCGCAAGGCTGAGAAGGGGGCACTCGACGGTATACCCTGGGGGCGGAGGGACAGACGGACAGACAACCGCATCCTCAGCACCGGCCTCTGGGAGAGGGAGAGAAGGAGCAACCCTTAGGACCGCGGAGGGCCAGCCTGCCCCATCGGGACAGGGCTCGGG
>NW_010396494.1:0-7094 GCF_000710305.1 Buceros rhinoceros silvestris
TGTGAACAGTAGAGATTTTTTTACTACAGACTACATCCCAAGATTCTTAAAGATTTGTCTACCACAACAAAAGGGTTTGAGAAAATCCAGCGTTTCTGTAGCAATTCAGCTTTCCCAATCTGTTCTAGTCAGCACTGAATCCTTGCAGGAAAAAAAAAAAAAAAGAACTTGAGATTTGATTCTTCAGGCAGTTTTTTCAAGAAAATTCCCCACAGCTTTTGGACTAAACAACAACTTCTTTGTATATATATAAAAAAATCCCTTGCTGAGATATTATATCTCCATTGTTTCTTCTGTTTGGATGAAGATGTAATGTAACTAAGAAATAAAATTAGTAATTATTCTCTCTAGAGTTTCTATTTACTCAGACTGAGTTAAGTACAATGATTCCCAACATCTTTTCATATTTTCTCTTGGTTTTGCCTTTATTTTTCTTCTCATTCTTTCACACAGCTTAGACTTTTAATGCATTTTGTAGATATGCAGATTATTTTGGGGACACGTCACTCAAGAGGTACAATGCAATTCCCCTCTATCTGATACTAAGAAATGTTACATATTTCATTTACAATTTAATTTGACATTGCCCCATTTCACAACAACGCTTAAAAATGTCTCAGAGAGAATCTCATGAGAACACAGGAGTAACAGCTGAATGGAAATACAGAGCAATTATGAGAAAGCTGGCATGAAGTGAATTTTAGAGTGCATATTCCAAGCCCCAGAAGACACAAGCGGCACACACAGCTATCATTTAACTGAAAATCAGAGAGTAAAAATGTAGCTTATGGGTATGCTTTCCAGTGAAATATTTCCAATCAAATACTCTGTTTATCCTTAATGGTGGAGCTTGTGAAAAGAGTGAAATATTGAAACAGAGGGCTAACATACAATTAGGAAATTAAAATAAAACAGTACTATAATCCTTTCTCAAGTCTTCTAAAAGTATAATATCTCTTATAGAAACTGTAAACAACCACCCAAAATCACTAAGAATAAAAAGTATTCACATTTTAGAGCATTTGGTGCATAATAGCTGCTGTCTTCTGTAAACTGAGACACACTTTCCTGAATTTTACAGGTGCTTGCACTGCCCCAATGTGCAAGAGAGATTGTCCATACCAAACGATTCTATAAAAAGCAGTAGAGTGGATGTATTTAAAAGCTGAAGAAATGATCCTTTCTTTGTTTCTCCCCTAAAAAGACAGAAATAAAATTGAAATCTTTTGCAAAAGAGAGATAATATTCTCTATTCTAATAATTCCTAAAAAAAAATGCCAAAAAAACAACCAACACTCAGTCCCACCAATTCTTAATGATACTTTATTTCCAATATTGAAAACCGGTTCCAATAATGCGATTTTGTATAGATGGTGAAAGTCTCTTTTCCATGAGAGAAAACAGTGAGGTTTTGACATTAGATATCCATCAGTTTGGTAATATTTTGGTAATATTACCATCAGTTGGTAATATTTTATTGGCTATTGATCTCATCTTTCTTTCCTTTGGAACAGCTTGAATTTTACCTTCCATATTTTGGATGACTTAACAGTGCAGTTATTTATTTTAGAGCTGGATAAGTTTTGCTGTATTTTCAGACACTCAGATATGCAAATCTGCTTTTACCTTTCTTGTTACAAAGCTTTTCAAATGTTCAAGTTTTTATTTTTTAATTTTATTTTTGCTCTTCTGTTTACTTGACATTAAATTCAAACGTGTTAATAAAAATATTGATTATGACTTCTACATACCTCTAAAAGGGAAAGCCCTAGGACATGAAAATATTTGATGCCAGTTCATTTGCTAGTATTTGTGCAAATACAAGTTGCTGATGAGCAACCTACTGAAGAGTTGTGCATTTCCTAAGATTCATAGTACTAGAATTTGCAAGAGGCTGAGGACAAACATTGCCTAACCTCAACTAATTTCATTGATAGAGGTTCATTATTAGTTCAGCAGCTGATCCCTTAATCCCTGGAGGACAGTGAAAAAGGAGTATTTGCATATTACCCACAAAAGTCCAGAAGGCTGAAATTGCTGTTAAAAAGAATGTCTTATCAGCAGAGGAAAGTCAGTGCTGTGCAAAAAGCACTTTTTTCCTGCACTGTGCTGGAGGCAGGGCAGATGAAAGGAAACAGGAGGCAATACATGGCTGATTTTGCCAATAACAGTCACAGACACTAGATGGAGATATTGCTTCCAAAATTTACTTCTGCCGCTAAGAATCTAGGTGATATATGCATGATACGATAAGTATTATATGTAAGGAATTAATTGGGGCTCATTGCTATGTTCCCTGTGATTTCCACTTTCTTTGTATTCATATCTAGAAATACTCTAAGATGGGCTGGCAAAAATTTTTATTTTCCTATTTCTTTCAGTATACAGCCTCTACTTGATCACTACACACACAAAGGAAGAGGCTAAATAATACTTTTGCAGGATTCCAACAGCAACTCACCACAAAATATTAAAAGAGAGGTCCTCCATTCGGCTTAAACCACAGCCTAGTATTGATGCTTGAGGCTTTTTCTGCCTGAAAACAGTATTATCTTAGCCAGTGTTTTTACACCTGAAACTTAAAGATGAAAGTAGCTTGAAAGACAACAAACCAGAAAGCCGTATTAATGGGTGTGTAATCAGAATGTGAGGCTTGTCACATGGAGGTAGGTGTTCATGTACCTACTCTTCTGAGAGATGTTTAGAGAAGGACTTTGAAACGAGGTAGCAGGCAAGCTCCTTGCTGCAGGGTGTGGAGGTTTCTTTGTATATGTTTTCCTTGCTTCTTTTAAATATTTTGTGTAAAGGCTCAAGCAAAAAGCCCACAGCACAAGACCCTGCTGTGCCCCGTTGCCAATGTACTTCCAGGTGCTGGGGAAGTCACAGACGGTGATATGGCAGAACAGCATGGGGGAACTGGAAAGAGGAGGTGGCTCCCCTTTGGGAAAGGTCTGAGTGGAAAATTCACTGGAAAAACACAGGCATACACAATCTACTGGATTGGTGCAACACCCTTAGAGCAGATCTTGGATTTTTCTACACACACAGTGCAGAAATAACAGCAAGTTCTGCTGACATTGAAAACAGTGTGAAACTTCTGTCCAGGATTATTTTAGTATCTGAGGGAATATGGATGTAGGTAGGATAGCTATCATAACATAAACAATTTGAAATCTAAAGATGATTTTTTCATTATATTTATCAGAAACAAGATATTGACTAGTGCCTGATGTCCAGTGGCCTGAAACAAAAGCATTGCAGAGGAGTGAGCTATTTTTTTGGATAAATTAAAGCCCTACTCAGATGTTCAGCTCAACAGTCACTGAAATGTTACCAACGAGCCATGACACACCCCCTACAGAAAACACACTGTATTTTCTGGAATGAGAGAAGACAAGATTTGAGGTGGGTAGATAAATGCAGCAGTGATCACTGTCATCTGCCTAGAAGATGTTTTTCAGGTCGCGGTCTGATACACAAATTCTTGGCCATAGAAGCAGCTTGTGCTGCCCCTTGTCTCCCAAGAAGCCATCCATGCTCCTCAGGTGTGCCACAAAGGTGGGGTCACACAGGCAACCACAGAGAACATGGTTTAGACTAAAAATCATGTTGAGAAGCACCAGGAGAGGTTGTGTTGCATAAACTAGCACTGGAGCCCGAAAAGTCGCATTTATTAAATCTGATGGAAAAACTCAGGGTACGCTGTTTTAACAGACATCAAATGTAAACGGAGCAGATCATTAAAATCGTTCTAGCACAACCCTTTGGACTGAAAAGGCTTAACATGTATTTTGTTGCTAAGAAAAGCGAGAAGACCGAGAGATAATAAGCTGTCAGCTGCAGAAGCAACAAGGCAGTTTGCCACAGCTGTATGGCTTAATTCTTCAAAGGGACAATTGCAAGGAAATGTTGACAAATGATTTGTCATAAACAGGACTCATCTAAAGCATGCTGTGGCAAACTAGGAAACAAAGAGAAAGGAATTTTACTCTGTGATATGCTTTACCTCTCAAATAGCAGGATTTAACATTTTTTTCTATTTCAGAAAACAAATTAACGTTCATCTGGTTTGGTCCCTATTTTCAATTTTACATCAGCTTTCCAAGCAGTAATAAACCTCAGGAAAGGGTGAAACACCTAAATATGTAAATTTATGTGAAAAGTAATGAATACTAAGACAGCCAGGAGAAGGTGTCTTTTTGTCCTAAGTGTCTATATTTAAAAATGTTTTAATATTTCTTTTCCCTTTTTCCATTCAGATTGTCATTCTTCAGATTGTTGCAGTGTGTTATCTTCATTAGTGATTCAAACACATATTAATAATACTTTTTCTGAATAGGTAGACTTGGAGGGGTTTCCTAAGCCTGCCAATTTTGTTGTTGTTCTTGTTAATTGTTTAAGGGAGTTTGTATTCTCCATCTGCTGTTCTTGAAAATTACATTTTGACCCTTGATGTTGCATGCTCTTATTGGTACATGAGATTGTGACTCTGTCTCTTAAAAGAAAGAGAGAAAAAGAATCAGCACAATAGTTAATAATTCCTGTTTGAATCATACTCTAGGAAAAACAGAAAATAAGGAATTGGATGCCACTTAAAAAAAAAAATTAAGCTTCTTTTCAACCAACTATTCACCAATAAGAGCAGTTCCTAAACCCTTTTACTGATAGTTTAATATATACTTGAAAATATAGCAAGAACCAAAATCATGATTATTCAGCATGAACAGATCAACACTTGTGAAGTTTTCATATATAGCAGCGCATTTTTTTCCACAGCTTTAAACATCATCAAGAACAATAAAATAATGACCTCAAATCAGGCAGTGTGTTTTCTCAAAAAAGAGCTACTGCTATTCTCAGTGCTACTTGCTTCTCACTCCCCCATGGAGGTCAGTATAACAGCCAGTTTTCTGATTAATAAATATTCCATTTTGTCTGCATTTTTTCAAAAGCTCTTGGCACCAGTTGGCATAGTTGCATCAGATTGACTGGAAGGCTTATGCACATTCGCAATCTTCAATTATTGCTATGCATTGCTGGAAATAGCTTGCCTTACTCTCAGCCTACTAATTGATGTTGCTAGCCCACAGCTTTATTTCTGTGAGATTACAGATTTCTGAGAAGTGTATTTATTTATTTCCTGTTATTGAAAATGAATTAATTTTGCCTCAAAAATCAGACTGGTGTCTAAAACCTAATCTACTTTTAAAGAACCAACATTATGATTCTTCTTTAAGCTTCATGGATCTCATCAGTTATACTCTACCTTGAGAACAGTTGGCCAAGGAACTATTTTCATATTTTGAAACTTCAAGACTGCTATTTAAAAAAAAAAAAAATTCATTCTATACTGAGACAATTTTCAACACAGGAAAAAGAGACAAATGAAGGCCCGGCAGCCAACCTAAGGAACCTTCTTTCTCATTCCGAGTGGTTTCCACTCTGGAATTGAGAATCTTTCCCTGACAAATATTTAATTAAAAGCTGGGAAGTTGTGTCCAAAGTGTTTCACTTTCAGCTAAGAATATGTTCTAGAATTCAAGTGTTTCATCAGAATATTCCCCATCTACTTCTGTCTAGAATTCTAACATAGAGATCCCTTGCAGGCCAAACTCTATCCTCAAAAGTATCCTCAAATGTACCCTCAAACTATTGTTACATTACTGATTTTCTGTCCTTCAGTAAAAACCTATATTCCTTGGTCCTACCAGTTAATAGGAACTCAGTATTAGCATCACTGGCAGCTGCAACAGCTAAACACTAATCAGAGGGCAATCTAGGTCTTGAGCTAATTTTATGCACCACTGCCATCCTTTTCCAGCTTATTTGCAGAACTTCCATCTACACAGTGGACAACTCATCACGGGATGTATATGTTTATTACACTATAAGATTATTCCAAATTAGTCTTTTGCATACAGATGATTTTTTTTTCTTTTTTAATGTATAAAAGCTCATGATATCTGTGAGCTGTGAGGAAGATAACCACCTGTACGTTATCCGGGTTTTTTTGCAATAGCTACTGCGACGGTTGAGAGTATCATACTAGTGCCAAAAAAATCAAGGAAGATAATTTAAAACGACAAATCGTGAACAGGTTTGACTCTTCATAGTCACAACAGTGAGAGTTGAGACTAATGCTAATGGAGCAAAACTAGTTTATGTAAAATTAAAGAAGGCTCAGCATCTTGATTTTCACCTAAAGAAAAACAATTGAGAAAAGATGTTTGACTGTATTTTTTCCTAGACAGTTTACTATGTTGTAAGTCAGAGGAATGCCACTGCAGTAATGCATATAGAGTGATTTAAATCTGTGGAGGAGCTGACTCAAATCACTCTGAGTGTTAAGCATTGTTAATTATAAGCATTTTGCAGCTGTACTTTTGCTCAGAAAACTCAGATATCAGCTGTTTTCCAGCAGCTTTGGCTGCTGCACTTTGCCATTTCCTGTGCCACTCAAGGCCAATTGCTCACAGGTCAAGGGAAAAACAGTCAGGATCTAAAATTAGTTCATTTCCCTAAAGAGGGCAGAACGCTTTGAAATAATTTTCCCATAATGAGACATGATGAAAAAATTATCCCAGTTTAATTTAGTCTTCAGCATTCATAATATACCATCCTGTACTTACTGCATACATTTGTAGAGATCTTCAGTGACTGTCCTGGTGTCTCAGCGATTTCTACGCCTTCTGCCTGGGTTGAGAAATGACCACTGACATCAGCTGGCTCCAAGCCTCACCCCTAATGCAAATTAATGGCAGTTGAGGTACTCTGATGAACCAGCTCTATATCTAACCTGGATATACTGTTACTGGCAGCTATTTACTGAAAAAACGTGAGCCGTCTATACCTCCAACACCTCTGTTTTATGAGGCACTACACAGGACTTAAAAATGTATAGAAGCTGTGATTGCGCAAAATCAGCCAGATTCACAGGGCATCCCTGACATCATGTCTTTTTATATACAAAGATTTTCCGTCTGGAATCTTCACAGCCAGATACTAGAAAACCCTAAACTATAACCTATGAAGGCTGCATTGACAAAATAACAACAACAATAATAATAATAATTAAATAATAATAAAATATTCTC
>NW_010396495.1:0-3250 GCF_000710305.1 Buceros rhinoceros silvestris
GGAAGTTTTGGCTAACCCAGGACAGTTGGTGGTTATGAAACTGAAGTTTTCTACCTCAAACACACAAAGGTCCTTACCTGATCTTACTTTGCTGGTAATTTACACCTTTAATATGTTGTTGCTAGTGGACCTTCACAGGAAGGAAGCTGGACAGTAGCACATTACTATGCTAGTATAAGGTCAGTATTTATTCTGGAAACTGTGTATATGGGCTTACAGATGAAAAGTCACCACAAAACATCTAGTTGTAACCACCTATCGTCACTCTTGACATTGTTACCACACCTGAAGACAGGTTCTGAAAATTAAAATTCTATTTACATAGTGCATGTAAACAGCTGAAATCCTTTCCTCTGCTCTGCTCTGAAGCAATGAAATCACAAAAAAATTACTTTGAGTTTGAATAATTTTCAGCACAAAGCAGCACACAGACCAATAGACACTTCTGCTAAATCCTGCTCAGAGGATGTTGATGGATTCATTTTGTACTCTTAGGCCTTATGCTGGATGAACTGTTGAATTTAACTCTAGGACAGATCTGTGATCTTCTATAGGTGGAATTGAACCAGCCTCTAAATTAAAACCTGTCACTTGCCTACCCCAACTTGAAACAAATGAGTTATACACCAACATCTGATCTGCACCAAACTTTAACTGCTGTATAAAGAAGGAGGTACAGGTGTTAAAGACAGTGGAACTAATAACCTGAAAACAGGGGTTTTTTTGCAGGTGGCAATGATAAAACTTTTTCATGCTCACATATTGGCTAATGAACATACAAAGATTATGGGATCTTTAGATGAAAGGAAGACAGATGTACATCATCCACTCTGTGGAGAATTCCTGAAACACTACATTATTCAGTCAAGTCAATTGGGGTAGAGGAGTTAGTCCACTCTCACTGCAGTTCAGAAAACAAACATGAAGGCAGCAAAAAGATAAATCAGAGTGATCTCAATTCTATCTTGTATTACATTGCTTATAAAAGACCCAAATTTTAAAGCCACAGATTCTAGAATTAAGCCAATGCTGGAGATTTCCAAATTCCTTTCTTTATCTTGGGGATATAAATCTTTTTTGATACTGGAAAATATTTCAGGCCTAGTATCCTTGCACTTCAGCCCCTTAATCAGAAGAGAAGATGAAAGAACACCCTACTTCATAAAGGTGTTGTGTAGAGAAGTATATAAATTATTGAGATCTGTTCTGATACAGAGAGGTCATATATGTATGTGTGTCTGCATCAGAGGTAGCTAGATAGAATTGATTGCTACATGAATAAACATTTACAGCTTTAGGCCCTGCAACAGTAATGTCCCCTTTCTCATTTCGTCTCTGAGTTTCTAAACGGTCGTGTCCTGCATGACTCTTCCCAGACTGCATGTTGGAAAGGGCAAACTCTTGCTATTCTCCTGTGCTGTACACTAAGCCCTTTCTGCCCCCATTACTGTTTGATCTTTTACAAGGTTATTCTGCTATGAATTATAGGATGTAATTAAGGAAGATGGTTTTAATCCTTCTCTTTGTAAATGTACAACCTATTTATACAGGAACCAGCTACATGATCATATGAATTTTGCACAGTCTATAGCTGAGGGTGACCAAACCAATTTCTCTGGATAGACTAAATCCTCCTTACCCTCACCCTTCAAACTTTAAACTGAACTTGATCCAAACATTCTATTCTTCAATTTAAAAAAAACTTCATTCATTTTTAAGTTTAATTTTCATGTGAAAATGCTGGTACTTTCAACCACGACCTGAAGTAGAAAGTACCAGAAATACCATGAGGAAACTCACTCCTGGACTGATCGCGCCTGGAAAAATTTGTGAATGAAATTCAGGTGAGATTTCTGGGAGAGCCCACAATTGGAAGGGTTTGTGTTAAGAGGTAACTATAAAGGTCTAGACACAGACCTTTGTATGTCTTTTTCATGAGACATAGAAAATATGAAAATAAAAGGTTACACCAGAAAACATAAATCATTGGTCTTTCAATCAAAGCGTGACTGAACTAATGTAATTTGAAGGACTTCAGATAGTAGCACTAGTTGTGCCTAGATTGCTGAGCAAGGGCATTTTGCTCTGCTCCGTACCATTCTGTCTCTGAGTTTCCACAATGAGGGACCTATGCCAGAGTTTGTACAGCCAGTCTATTCCTGGCCTTTGCTAGAATTTTTTTCCATGCAAACTAAGGCATCTGGGGGGATGATACATTCCCCGTCCTCATCCTGCAAGCTGTTAGTGTATGGTCAAAGCATGTCAAAGCACTGTTCTTTCATATTCCAGTTTATATAGACATTGCAGTAATAATCTAACATAACTTTTAGCTTCTTGTAGTAACATATAGAAGCATTGTCCCCATGCTAGGCATTATAAAACCACAGGAAGAAAGAACTGTGCCCCCAGAACTTCAATTTTCCATAAGAAAAGGGTAATGCTAAGATGGAAGCAGAGCTGTGGGAAGTGGTTTTCTATCCTAGCCTTGGCATCTTGCCTGGACCATTCAACAGCTCTATTTACGCCTATTGACTCTGTTATTCTTGCCTACCTGCAAGGACTGGGGTAAGGACTGGGAGTGCCTAGGCCTTCAGCAGCATGGCTCTTCAGCCAGGGCTGCAGTGATCCTATCTCTGATACAGACTGGAGTGTGGAGTGATTTGTAACACACGGACACGTTACTATGCTGCACATTCCCTCAGACGAAAGAAAATGTGTCCAGGGTCCCCAAAATCCTCTAAATGTCAGACTGAATCTGAGGCTTGTGCGGCTGTAAACTGATGTGGTCCTTCTCAGGACATGGCAGAAAACACCTATGGAGAGGCACACTTTGGCTGGGGGCTAATATGCTGCTAGTGAATGCTGAACATCTGCTGGAGCAGGCAAGGGTGAAGTAGTGACCTCCACATACCTAAATGCTATAGAAATTAATTCTGGGATAAGTCCGGAGAGACACTATTGATTCTGACAGAATTATTCTGAATGCATAGCCATGTAACTGAAAGCACAAATTGGCCCGACATGTAATCTGCTTTGGGATGAAAGGCACTATTTAAATGGAAGATGCTATTATTATTATTATTTCCCTTCTAGGGCCCATGAAGCCCATGGCTTTCATCTTCAAGCAGAAGGGGAGGGTGCAAAGAGAGTGATCTTTTATTTCTTTAATGATAGGGGGAAAAAAATTAAACAAGATGTAAGGATGCCATTCAAAATAAATGTCAGTGGGAAAGTAAAAAAAAAAAAAAAG
>NW_010396495.1:3371-29739 GCF_000710305.1 Buceros rhinoceros silvestris
AGAGTAACAAAAAGGAAACAAGAAACCAAGCAAAACTGAGGTAGATTTGACCTCAAAGGAGCTGAAATTGAGTTAAAGTTTACTACTGAAGTCAGGTTTCCCTTGGGGGGTAGGCTGCCATTTAAGCTATTTCTTCTCTTTTACTTGTACAGTATAATTCCCCTAATACAAAGCTATAGGTCAAAAAAGAGCTCTACTACAGCCTCCAATTTCCATCTGCTAGCAAGAAAAACCTCCCCTTGTATGAAAGAGCTCAGTACTATTTTGTGGAAGAATTGGGTACTAAATACTACCTTACAGAAGAGGAAGGTAACCTGTCTCTGAAGCAAAAGTTACTTCTTCAGTGCACTGGGTCTTGACAGATTATTCTCCTGAGTCTGCTACTGACTCGCTGTGTACTTCTTCATCTGCATTTTGTGCTTTAAAAAGATGCTCTCAGTGTATTCAGTTAATTTTTAGAAGGGTACTGTTATTTTTATTTTTTCTTCACCTTTTCTTGAATTATGTTCTCTCCTCCTCACCTCTTCCTTTACCCCCCGTCATACACAAAAACACCTCTTGAGATGAAAACCCATACAGACCGATGACTGATTGGACTGTGCCAGAGACATAATAAAGCTTCTTTTAGTCCTGACACTGACCATGAAAGAAAAGAGCAAAGTGACACCAATCAAACAAATAAGCAAACAAAAATATACAGGAAAACTCCACATCTATGTTTTGTCTCAGCGATGGTACTTGACAGTGCTGCTTGTAACAGCAGGTGATAAGGAAGCTTCAGACAGAAGGGTGATTATTAAGTAGATGTTTCCCCTTTAAGACTGTGTACCCCTGGCTGGCATCAAGCTTCATTTTTTCTTGCCTTCCCCACTCTGAAAGCATCTTGGTGCTGCCACAGCATAAGCCCTGGCAGAGCCTGTTAGTGAGGGGAACTAAGTTCAGACTCTGATGATGCTTGTTGAGACTGAGAGGGTGTGATCTGTCGGTAGGGAGTTAAGAAACGGGTTTGTGATACAGAAGCAACAACCCTGTATCCTTGCATCCCAGAAGGAGCTTGAGACCAAATTAAAGAGGTGTGTTCATAATCACCCTTTGCTGCGTTTCAATATTTGTTAGAAAAGGAATGTTTCTGAAATGTCCACATTCTACATGCAAAGCTGTTCTGGCCTGTCTATCTACCTGAAAGCTTAAGAGCATCTCATTTGTCTTCTTCTGGGTTGACCCTTTTATTCTTTTGCTAAGATTTTCCTAAAAGGTTGTTATAGACATATGTAAATCAAAAGAATCTATTTTAAATTTATTTAACAGACAAAGAGAGAGGGTTTGTGTTTCTCAGGCTCAGGTTTTTTTCACTACAGCAATTTTTAGTGCTCTGATATTCCTACTATCTTCTGCTTTTTTACTTAGGTCAATGTATTTCAACTGGAGCATCAGAAATCCTGCAATTTTTAACAGAGGACTGTGAAATCGTAGTGTTGTGCTAAGGACAAGAAGGTGACATGAACACAAAAAAGTATTGCTTACTTTAATTTCTGCCTCTCTTTTTAAAAATCCCATGTTGTCACAGCATTTCAATACAGGTCCTGGGAAATCAGCAGAAATTAAACACTCTTGAGATCCCATTTACCTGGAAATCCTTCAGACTTCTAAATCCCTGCTATCAGATTGTTTGTCTGTGCAAGGCTGTCGATATTATCAATGAACTTATGTTCATTCCCAGCAGTCAGAAGGTCCACTAAACGTCTAGAGCTGGTGGTGCAGTAAACATTCCTCTTCTTCAGCAGAAGATAGGTGGGTCTGATTGCAGCTGGAATGCTTTGATAGCTGCCAGCTAAGGACAGTCCTGCTTGTGTATATTACCTTCTTCCTCGCAACTTTTCTATTTATCTTACGAAAATAGTTTACAAAAGCACAGTAGTACCAGTGCAACAAGTACGATTTTACATGTCACTGAAGATGGAATTTACTATTACAAAAGCAACTAGTACTGGGAGGTAAAGCACACACTAAACACCGGGTTAAGTAATATTCCTGAGACACAGAAAACATTTCTTGTCCATTTGAGGTTTACATTAATTGAAATGACAAATACACTTCTTTTGTTATGCTATCTTAATTGTGAGAGCTCAAAACAGTCAAATGGAAGATTCACGTCTCTCTATCCTGACAAAAAGACCAGACTAAGTGTCTTCAAGGTGTACTGCCAGTGGAAACTCCAAAGTAAGATGAAGGTTAAAAGGCTGCCCATGTTAAGTTGGTTCGTCGGTATATCATGGGCATGAGGGTATAGCCTTAACTGTGTAGATTTGTGTTTGAAAGGAAAGAAGCAACCAGCTACTTCTTGGTTTCTGTTCGAATGAGCACAAAATATTCTATGTTGCTCTTCTAAGAGGACTTTGTTTTACACAGAATTTTAATGCAAGCATCCAAAAAGGTCAAAAAATAGTGACCCTTTGAAATGAAAAGATTAACATTTTTATAGATAGGAGAGGAAAATAGGTAACTTGCAGTGGAGCATAAGAATTCTATTTTGGTATTTTCTTCTTTTTTTTTTTTTAAATAACAAATAAGGTTTATGGATTGCAAAGAGGAGACTGGCCCATTAAAAATATAAGTCCTTTAGAGTTTTTCAATTTAAAGCTGCATGCAAGTAACACTCAGGATCATCCAAGAAAAGTCTGACTCACTACTTTTTCAATTTAGTTTGTTAATAGCCTGCCTTTCATAAAAACATCAAGTACAATAACAAAAATACCTAAATCAATAGGATGATGCAGTAATGCCTCACAGAGATGATATTGTTGAAATAAATATATACCTTTCAGCCTGGCCTGCCTGACATCAAATTTATATACTCTATAAGAAAGTGTAATTAATGGTCCCAAACTGTATTTTCTTTCACCTTTTTCACATCTCAAGAAGCCAAAGGTTTTGTCAAAAAGACGGGGGGAGGACGAATGGAGAAATTGTTCCATTCATAAATGAAATTAACCCATTAAAAATGACTCCCTCCCAAACTCCCTACCAATGTCTCCTGGGGACTGGAGCGTGTTTTATTAAGAAAAAGAAGTGTGGAATGTGCTTGCAGGTTATTTATCTTCTCTCTTTTCCCTGCCTACTCCTTGGACAGTCACTAATTTTGAAGGAACTAAGGAGCCCCAATTTCCTATTCATATCGACACATCTGTACTAGGGTGCGCCCCATCTATCTACATCTCTGTCCATCATGTGGATCTATAATCAAATTTAATCAGCTACTTTGATTTTCAATGTTATCTAAAGAGTTCTAAAAAACGAAGCAGGGTGTCCCGTGTGATTTGGAGAAGAGAGAAAAAGTGTTGTGACTGCTTTTTGAATCAAAAGCATTTTGTTGCTTAATTGACTTGAAGAGTTTTGCAAGTCTCCCTGTCCAGTGGGGATAAAATTGAAGGGGAAAGTATGTTTGCACTATGTGTCGTCAGGCACCTCAAGTAAGAGCTTCAGTTAGTGTTGAGTCTTCATTTTTAAGCAAAGGAGAAAGATCAGAGTCAAAGTCATTGACTGAAGAGCAGAAAGGTTTAAAGTATTACTGACCTTCTACTTACTACTTCCTTTCCACCAGGTGATTATCCCTCCTGGAACAGTCAGACAACATGGTCAATTCCTGGCCACACCAAGAGCCAAGTGGGTTTCACAGGAGTTGCCACATGCCTGTAGTGTTTGTTTAAGTCGGGCATGGAACTGTGAGCTGGGGGACAGTACAGCAGGCTCATCCTACCTCCTCCCTATTCTGCTATGGGAGCAGAAGAGTTGGGCTGATAAAGATGGGTGGACAATGATGAGATTCGTAAATCATCCCAGTGAGGTTTTCCCTTGCTGTCTGTGCCTGATTTTTTGTTGCACCCAGCACTATTTCTGGTGTTTTGGGGAGTTTCTTAATTTTTTTTTCTAGTTGTTATAGCTACTTATTAGTTTCTACTTTATGTGAAACTCTTTTAGGCCATGGGTTGACTCATATCCTGCCCAAGTACAAACTTTGTAGTTGAAACCTACCCCCAGGTTAGGAGCTGCATAACTAGTGTTCCCAAACATGTGAAGCTGTTTTAGGAATAGTTAGGTTGTTGTGGGGCTATGAAAGATAATTCCACCAAAATCTTTTAAAAATTGCTCATGGAAGGATCAGAGGAAATTGTGATGGGATGCTAAAATACTGATCTAGAACCACCCAAATTACTTTTTTGACCAGGGCACCAAAAACATCATTTCTGAGGCCAGTAATAGGCAATAGCCAACAGTGTTAATGATAGGAATATAGTAATTCATCGTATTATTTGTCCTTCCAGTTACAATTGTAATTCCTACTTCAATTCTCACTGGAAGTAGTCCTGGGAAGTGAATTTGACAAGTTGATTGTCCTATGTTTAAGACAGGAGACTAAAATTTCAATGCATATGTTATATATTGGTGTGTGTCTCATATGCTCATTTTTTGCTGTGTGCTGTCATTTTATACTGAAAATTTGTCATGGGTAGAAATCCAAGACACCCTAAAGGGATGCACACTCATGAAGCATACAAGATGTGGAATAGATAACAATAGAAAACAGGAAAGAAGAGGGACCTGAAGAAGTAAATGTGAAATGGAGACGCTTCTAGAGTAATGCGGAGTTAACGGTTTGACAGCTCGTAGCTACCTAGCAGTTGATATTCACATCTTAATCAAAGTTTCTTATTGCTGTTTTAAAAATCCAGTTAAACAAATACACTAAATATTCTTATGTTGCACGTACAGTAAGAATATACTTTAGTCTAGGAAAACTGAGGCACTGAATTATTCACCATCATTTGTGGAAAAATAGATAAAATCTAAGAGCTTAATTCCTAGTCCTTACCATGAAGCAGGATACTGGTCTGCATTTTGTGGTCAGAAATCATAGCATAATGAGATAAATCTGAGTTCTGATTCACATTTCACTTATCCTGAAAAACAAATGAAGAAAAAACCCAGTTTTCCCATGTGTCTGAGGAAAAGAAGAAAAGAAACGTGGTCTTCAGGATTTAGTTCTGTGTTTTATTGCTGAACAGGTGTTGGTTGTTGGGGTTTTTTTCCTTTTTTCTTTATTTTTCTGCAGCGTTGTCCCAATATCTGGTTGATACCAAACATAGCAACTCATTCATTATCCTGAATATCTTCTGAGCCAAACTCCACCCATAAATAGGGCTGCACTGCCTCATAAATCTCTGTGGCTGGATGCCTGAAAATGCATGTAGAATACACCACTAGGTTTGGACATAATAAATAATGAAAAATGAGGCTTGGTGGTTGCCATATTTTGTAATGAATTGTAGCTAGGGAAAAGAGACAATGGGAACTATCCTGAAACTTGGAAGATTAGATAGACCTGTTTATAAAAGGGCTTATTTATGGCGGAATGAAACAGTCTTTGCACTTTGAAGAATTTTCTTTGTCACATCACGACTTAAAAAAAAACAACCAAAAAAAAGTCTCTATGTGTCCTATATAATTACACCAGAGTTTCCTTAATAGATTAAACATTTTACTTTATCAGGAATAAAAATTTCCTGTGGAACAATATCTGGTCTGATGAGATTTTAGCATTATAGAGGCATTTTTTTTTTTCCGTACAAACCAGTTTCAATCCCAGAATGAAAAGTTTAATTTATATTTTTTTCTTCAGATTTTATTTCTCTTACAGTGCACATTAAAAATAGATTACGGACATAGCATCACAAGCAAAATGAAATATCTTGCTATCTCAGCATAGTTCATTTTTTCATTGTTTTTGTCCCCAAAATCATCATCCTGGAAGCCATTTTGAAATCTTTTGTGTTGACTTCAGATCCAATACTGAACAATAATTATACATCTAAACAAATAAGTCAGAATAATATAATATCTGTGGAACTTTGACTGCTAGTCTCAGCTAGCTCCACTAAATATTTCCAGTGAAGGTTTAAAACCACAGTATAAGAGTCATTAGAATGCCATCAGTTACCTTCACTAACCCATAGTATCTGATGTACCACTTTATTTTTCTATGCCATATCTTTCATACTGCCACTTGCTGTGGCGTCAACTTTTTAATTGCGGTTGCAGTATGACATCTAATTGGGCAATATTGCAGTAAGGAAGATGGTCTCCCTGAATCCAGCTGGCAGTTAATTTACACCCAACACAGAAACAGCTGAAGTCCACATTCTTTAAAAAGTAGAAAGAATGGCAGAAATATCTTCTTACTACAGGCAATCTTAGATTTTCTATGTTTTCATTTGAAAATGAAAACTCAAACTCCTTTATTTTTAAATAAAGGTTTGGGAATTTGTTCCTACTTTTAAGAAGAAATAAAGTGTTATGTTTCAGAAGTCAAGTTTATGCCAAAATATGGAGTTGTACTTCTCATCTTTTATTGTAGATTAGCTATGCTACTTAAAACAGAAGGTGTTAAAAAAATCAGTTTAGGTTCTGAAATCTGAGAAGGCAGTACAGGGAACATAATTTCAAATCTGCAGCCTACTTAATTTCTAGTCACCTAATTCAGAAGACAGAGTAATTAAATTAATGTGAATTTTGAAATGTGTGACAGATGCCTCAACACTTGTGAAAAATCTCCATTCTACAAAATATGGAGTTTTAAACTTTCAGAGAAGCCAAGTTTGTATGTTCTACATCTGTGTGATCTTAACTTCTGATATAACAGCCAGAATCATTCACATTCTGGACCTTGAACAGCAGAGGCCAGTAATTACAGCACTCTCTCAAGAAGCAAAAGTGCAGAGTTCAAGTGTGCATCTTTCCTGTTCCATGAGAGATCTTTAGTTAATCAGGGAAGGTTTGAGAGTGCTAATCAGAATTAACTGAAACATGAATTTGAAAAGAATGGTTTAAATACTTTTGTGAATGTCCTTGCTCATAACTTAGGTGGTCTTCAATCAGCTGTGCTTGCAAAAGGATCCAAGTTAACTCACTTGAGGCCACTCAGAGGAATTTTCATCACGACACTTCACAGAGTTCATAGATGTCTTTCACTAGACACCAATCTGTGATTTCACTGGTCACCACATAATCCTGAAGGAGGTGATCTTGGTAAGCGTGTGGTCTTAGCTTTCCATGAAGTTCTCTTGTCTGAGAATGATTGACTAGTTTGGAAGAGATCTCCTGATGTCATCTAGTCCAACTTCCTGTTCAAAGTGGGTCCAATGGATTAGGTTGCTCAAGGCATATATAGGTAAGTACTGATTATCTTGAAGTACTGATACACCTCAGCCACCCCAATTCAGTGCCTGACCACTCTCGTGGTAACTGTTTCCTTCCTTATCTCTAATTAGACTTTCCTATATTACAATTTGTGCTTGTTGTCTCTTGTTTTGTACCTCCAAGGATAACCATAAGATCCCTCTGAGCCTATTCTTCTACAGGGTGACCAGGCCAATGAAGAGAAGAGAGGGTCCAGGGAGGGAAACCAGGCTGAGGTTGACCATCCGGTGGTCACTGAATAGGTTCCTAGTGGTGATACAAATCTAGAGGGAAGAAGCAGTCCATGGCCAGGATCAGATCCAGAGGAAGTGACCCAGGTCAAAACAGTGTCCCATGATTGCCATGGATGTTCAGCAGTAAGTCATGTCTGACATCAAGCTGAGAAGTCAAGTTTGTTGGTCAGCATCCAGGCAAGGGCCTGTATTAACGGGGTGCAGAACCAGGCATGGGAATTGTTGCAACAGATTCGCTCAGACATCTCAAACCAATGTTGAGAGCCTTCGTTTAAAAGCAGTTCCCAAGAGCAGAGAGCACCAGCCGATGCTTAACCCAACACTCCCTTCACAGAAGAGCCAACACTAAGCAGCTGAGCCATATCAGAGCTGACCTTAAGCAGAGGCAGCCAAACTAAATGGACAGGGAAGCACACTCAGGGCACTGCGACTGCTGAGCATAATGATCTGTGATGCAGCATATTTGGTGTAAGTGCAAATAATTGCTCAGAGATCTCCTTGAAACTCCCAAGTTTATGTCTAATGTCTGATTTCCAGAAAACAATTTTGAAACCTCAGAGTTCTTTGGGGGGATTTATCTGAGAAATACATCTTTTGCAATTTCTTTAATGTTTGTTAAGTATCTTACCTACTGGCTATGCTTCAGGGGTGTTTTAATTAGCAAGACAGGTTTTTACTGTGGTTCTCTTTTTGCCCGTGTCTACAGGCGTTTTAGCACTAATAAATTACAGGGGAATATTCTGAATTTAGATAAAACCCCCAATTCTGTAAACTTCTTTTTCTCCACTTATTCTTTAATACCAATGTACAGTTTGAGAAGTTGAATTAAAATTTTTCATCACTTAATTGTCTGTCTGTCTAGTACGTCGTGGTGACAAATGCAGAACATCCTGGGAGACAAGCAATTTGCATGATGCAGTGGGATATGAATGATAAGAAACTGTCTGCAATAGTGTTCCGTGCAGCTGAAAGACCAAATAGTAGTGCTTAAACAGAATATATAGTCTCAGAGAAGAATTCGTAGCATTGATGATGAGAATACAGTTTTATAGAATAAACACAAATTTGAACTAGGTGAAAGGTTCCATTGTTCCTGGTATGATACAGAATCCTTTCTAAGCTGAAGCTATTTTAATGTGAATCCTTAAACTCTGCTATAATCACATAACAAGACTAATTCAAAATAACAATCAACCTAATCCAGTGTTTAGTACAATCAACTTAGAGATTAAGGGTCCAATTTATAAATCACTTGCATATATCATTTACTTCCAGAATTCTTGAAAATTACATGCATGCTGTTGCCGATTCACAAAGAAGCTCTTTAAATCCACGGGTCTCCAAGTCAGTGCCTTCCTGTACTATGGGAAAGTTTCAGCTCAGTGACTCACTGTTTATCCACACAGCTGAGACAATGCAAGACATGTCAGAAGCAGAGATGATCAGGAGAGGAAAGTATGTGGAAAGTAAGGGAAGCATGTACTATCATTAGAGAAGCTATACAAATTAATGTTTTACATATATATATATATATAGATTCCATTGACAGACCCCAGAACTGATTGGTGCTATTCCCAGAAGAAAGAAAAATAGGATAATAATATCAATAAATGACTCACAAAAACAGACCTCCCTGCACTCATGACATCACCAAAGTCTTGAAAATTGGTGGAAATCTTTTGTGTAGTGCAACTATAAAATTCACCCCAAAAAACTCCAATAGAAGACATTGCTGTTCTGAGCTATTCCAAGAACTCTAAAACTCTTCTCCACAGCTTTCACGAAATCAGTAGGGATGAGTCACACAGAGTGGATTTAGCAATGTGAAAGTTAGTATAGTAAGTACATTGTTTCGGTGATAGGAAGAACAAAGCTAACTTTGGATATACATGTTTTTTCACAGATCTTGCATTTGGTGCAATGGGCACTAGAAGAAGAAGTATCAAGAAAAGAATAATGAAACAAGAAGGGATTTATTAATGTCAACAGTTCTTATCCTAGATGCTTTTAACTGTTTTCTTCCTCTATTTTTTCTTTTTTCTTTTTTTCTTTATTCTTTTCTCTTTTGCTTTTTAAGTCAAATTCAAACTCAAGTTCTTTTTAACCCATATTCAAGTTCTTCAAAAATTCTGTGGAAAAGGTGACTCACAACACAAACTTTGAAGCCAGGCCTAAAGTTTCATAGCTTAATATGCTCATGTCCAGGCTTCATCTTAAGCCTCTCATTACCAGCTCCCATTTTGCAATTCCCATATTGTATCTAAAATCTACATTGCCTGGAACAGGTTGGTTAGAAGGAGAGAAGCAGCTGGGACCTTTGTTTTTGCATTTTTCTGTGTGAGGGAGTTGAGACCTATTTTAGCTCTTTAGCAGAGCTGAAAGGTCTAGCAGTCTCTAAAGAACCCTAACATATTAAAAATAATTTTAAAAGAATACCATTCCAACACAATGTTGGTACCCAATCTGAGTGAAGATACGAGACTGCTGAATCATAAAACCATAGAACACCAGGTTGGAAGGAACCTCAAGAATCATCTGGTCCAAACTTCCTTCCTTGTCAAAAGCACGGTCTAGACAAGACTGCCCAGCATCCTGTCCAGCAGAATCTTAAGAAAGTGTCCCATGCTAGGGACTCCACCACTTCCCTGGGGAGATCATTCCAATAGCTGATTGTCTTTGCTGTGAAAAAAAAAAAAAACCAAAACCTGCTGAAATGTCTTACATCAGTGGTCAAATCTCTTTTTTTTCTTCTCCCTCACCCCTGACCTTCAGCAAACACAAACCAATCCTTATTCTTTCCAGTGAAATGCAGTGAAAAGCTTGATATGTTGTGGTTTTATTGCTCGCTGTTTCCTGAAATGTCTGAATCTTTTCAGGCTCTTCGCCATTCTGCAGACATACACTCGACTGCTTTCCATGAGTAAATATTAGTTTAGCCCTAAAACAAAATGTCCTGTCTATATACATTTTGCATAACCATATGTTGATAAATAAGCTAGCAAGTATATGCATTACACATAAGGTATTTTTTAAAGAGTATCTGGATTTTATAGACTGTAAAATATGGATATTGCTCTATTTATCTTACTGTAGCTTCATGGAAAGGTGATGGTGGGGGTTAGAATGCTATGCCTTATATACATGCTGGAGCATGTTTTTACCTTTCTTCACACCGACCAACCCAATAGGCCATCTAAAAGAGTGGTAAGAGGGAAGAAAAAGTAAATGTAAAAAGTAAGTAGATCTTACAGAATGGTATAAACCAGCTAATGACTGACTAGTAACATTAAATTCGACTGAATTCAATGGATGTGGTTTCTTCCACCCTGACTGGGTGTCATATGGACCAGGAAGTCATACAAGACCAGCCATTTAGTGTGTGTTTCTAGTCTGGTCATACCGATTTCGTTTCTAGAGCTTGCAGGAAACTCGTAGTCTTAAATGTATTTCTCTTCACAGTACTGCCGTGAAGAAGCACTGACAACCCACTTCACAAATGGAGCAGGTAGGGTATGCAGATATTAAGTGGTTTTTAAACACCTGACAAGAAATCCAAAGCAGTGAAAGGAGAAGAACTTTCTACAGGGCAGGATAGAGAAAGATGTATTCTGGGGTTTTTTTGAAGATGTAGGTTTTTTATCTATCCTTCTTAAAAACTGATGTTAGCTCACTGTTGTGCTCAAGTTAGGAAATGCAAATCCTCATCATGGATGAGCACTCACTGAGATGAAGTTTGGCCAGCTTGATGAGTCAACAGAGCAAACACAGTCTGTCTGGACAGCTCTAAAGCCTGCAGCAATTTCTAACGCAGTAACCCTGTATCATCACCCCTTTCTGGTTTTAAACCATTCACCATAGCACTATCCTAGCCTGACATAATCTCTGAAATTGCCAGAAGTATCAATGATGGTTATAACGCAAATACCTTTTGGATTTATCATCTGAGAACAGCACAATATTTTGGGTGGATTTCATTCCCCTAACTTCTGTTATCTTCAGTATAGACCTAGGTGACCCCAGAGATAAAACGTCTTTTTCAGGAATAATTTATTTGACTCTTTTTTGTGCATCTATTCTGAGATAAATGAATTGAATCCTAGCACTGTCTAATTCTTCTAGTGAAAATCACTGAAGATGGAGTTTTAATGGGAACTTCTGCAATGTCCGCATTTAGGGATCTGAATCCCATCCACTGAAACAAGGCAAGCGGGCAATTTCATTTTCCTCGATTACACGCTGTTGCAGTGTGAGAACCTGATCATGTTACTAATTCAGCTGTGAGATCTTTCTCTAACTAACAGGCATCATTCTGTCTTGCTGACAAGGGAATGAGATGTTATCCAGTGGTACCTGTGCTGCTCCACCTCCAAGTGCCAGGCAGATGTCATGCAGGCACATAAGCACATCAACTGTTTTCTTAGTTGCTAGTGAGTGGTGTGGGTTCTGTGGACAGAAGAGAATGTCATGCAGTTGAATTATGGAAAGTATGACAGATGTCTTATGAGGCAGGATAGTAGCACATTCCTCCTATACAAAGTCAGTCTCTCATAGAACATTTTGGTTTTTCTTCCCAGTGTCTTCAGAATCACTTTTACGTTCCTTTCTGCTTAAAATTTCTGACAGACAGGAAACTTGGGTGATGGCAGCTTTTGCTGCTGCTCAGAACCACTTTTTGATTTTGTAAGATCTTCATCAGAGGAAGTGGAAATCAGCCCATCCTAGATTTGACTAGACCATGGCTTTGTTACTTAAGTAAAGTAACAATGATCAATAGTGACGGCCAAAATTCCCATCACCCTGGGAACTGTATGTTCACAAAAAAGAAATATGTCTCTCTGTCTCAAAGAATTTGTAAGTTATTACAGACAGCAGGCAGGCAATCAAAGTGTAAGAAAATTATGAGAGAATAGCAATTTTCATAACGGGCAATGTACTTGGGCAATGTGTCTACTGTCATGGTTATTTAATTATTTATTGGCCTTTGAATCCAAAAGGGTATAAGGAGACAGACTTGTTTAAAAGAAATCCCCAACAGTGGTGAGCTCCATTTGAAGAGGTTGTAATATCTGAGATCATGAAAGATTGCCGAGCCAGGGGAAGCAACAACTAAACTAAACGACTAACTAAATTTGACAACCTGTCTTTCAGTCATGGATCCTTAGCCAACACAAACACCCCAGAACTAAGGGAACTTGGGCCACAGTCCTCACTTGAAATTTCCGAAAGTGAGTGCAGTAGATCAGTGAGGTGAAAGCATGTGTGTGAATCAAGACAATGTATTGGCACAGTGATACACGTGTGGATGAAGTTAAACACGGTCGTTTTCCATAAAACCAGAGACAATTGTAGAGATGTATGTATTTTCCACTTGTCAAAGGGTCATCCACACATTCCAGAGAGCTTGCCAACTTCCGTATGTTTTCTTCTCATCCTAACTCGGCACCCTGTCTGACTCAGCCACTTGGGCATCATGGCAGGATAACCTGCCCTAACACTTGCTTAGAAAGCAACTCTTTCTAATTTCTTTCTCAAAACCCCTGATGCATTTCTGTGGATGCCCAGACCTCATGAAGTTTCACAAACAGATAAGACATAGACAGACCAATACTAGAGGTAGGCAGGACATGGCAGAAATTTGTAATGAAAAATTAATGGAGAATGGAATGAGAAACAGGTAGCAGGTATGGGAAGGTGATGATCTTTAAAAGCGCAAAATACTATATCCAGCACCACACTGTCTGGACCAGTCCTTGGACACACTGACAGGGAACTCTGGCCTGCAAGGATCCGGTCATGCCATTTTCCACTTTGATTATATACATTGTATATTAGATCTGTAATGCAATTGATCTATTTCTGACATACTCTTTGACTCTAGTGCTTTAAAAAAGGATCTGCCATTTCGTGTTATGTGTTCATGAAGTCCAGCTGAAGCTAGGATTGCATTACCTAACTGATCATCCACGCATGCAGCGTGTCCTCTAAACTAGTCATTTAGTCATCTTCCATAAACAGGAGTGAAAATGCATGGCCATGGTAGATTGACCGTGATTTGTATGGATGTCTAAAATAGATGGGAACCACTCTCTGGAGATGCCATGTGTTTCCACTGACGAGAAGAAACCCACACAAAGAGTTTAGTTTAGATTCTTGACTTTAAGCAATATAAATCTCTTAGCAAGCTCTTACAGATCATTCTTGTATTCTATTAGTGATGCAGAGACTGGCTGTGATTAAGAAAAAATAATTGCCCCAAACGGTAAAGAAGGCAAATCTTTTCCCTCTCTGTTGTGTTCCTTTCTGAGTACCAATTACCCAACCAGCCTTGATTTATCCAGGAACTAGTAGTTTTGCATCCCCATGCCTCTCCCAACTGCAGTCTTAGCAGCAGATCTCTGAGTGTTACTTCTGTCTCCTGAAACATGTGCCTTGCTGAGCAGTGTTGCAAAGGTTTAACTGCCCCTAAGCACAAGAAAGGAAAATGCAGTTGTGCTTGTGTATGTGTGTGCATTACTATTCCTCCAAGGATTGCAATGCTTTAATATTTTTGGATTAACTCATGATCAAACATTGATGAATCATGGTATTTTACTGAAAAGCACAATCCTTAAGTCAACCACCTAATCTAAGAGAAGAAATTAAACTCTAAACCAACATAAACACATTACAAGTCATTAGTGTAATTAAAAAGGAATGTATAATTAAAACATTTGTGTATTTTAGCTCAAATTCATCTGCGGTCGGAAATTTTAATGAACTGTTCATCAAAGAAATCTCTGGAGTCTGAGGATAAGTTTAGCATAACAAGAAATTGAATGTTTTCTTCTCTTCGGCATAGGAAGCTCTGTTCCCACTGGCTTCGAAAACCAAGCTGTCATTGGCTCAAGCAAACTAATAATGATTCTAAATGGTTATGATCGCTTCAATGTTTTAAACTGATGTTATCTTTTTTATCCCCTAAGAATCATGTTTTTCATAATTACTTCTCTTTTGTCCTTTCCTTAAGACAAATGATTTTGTAATTAGTGATGAAGGAACCAGTGATCACTCCAAGACATCTGTCAAGTTGTCATGAAGTATCTGTCCCTGTAGCTATATTTAAACTTTCTGTTTAATAGCCTCTTGCTTTATTTCACCATTACATCTCTGCGGTATCATAAGCAGGATACCCTAATGATCAAGTTCTATAAAACACAGAGCAATTAGATTGCAAGACATATTGCTCCCATGAAAGTCCTTCCTTCTCATAATGTAGCTCCCTCTCTCCCCTTTCCTTTACCATCCCCCAGCCCCACACATTCACTTGCAGCATTCATTAGCTGTTATCAGGCAAGTCAACTGTGTCAACAGCTAGGCTGATGTTTGGCCATATTTCCATCTTTGAAAACTTCTTCCATGTATCTTTTGCATATGCTTGATGGTTTGAAGGACAGCCCCATGTGTAAATTGTCATAACTAATCTAGTCAATGTGATTGGAGTTCAGAAGATTTGCCCTACCCTCCTAGGTCTACAATTTTTTAAACTTTTTAAATTTTTTTTTCAGTGACCCTAAACTGGTAGCGATACTGTTTTCCTTCCTACCCACCCCCAGGGCAGACATGGTCCCATTCTGAGTGTGCCAAGGCTTGTGGGAACCTGTGCCCAGCAGGGTTCTCCAAGGACTATGGAGCTGTACACTCAGATTCATAATATTACTGTAATGCACATCAAGGCAAAGCAAGCATATTACTGTGTATTGTAATATTTATTTCACCCTGGGGTATATTTTCAAGTCCTGTATCCCTTAACATAAATCAGCTTGTTTTCCTCTTCCCCATTTATAGACTCCAGAGTATTACTCTTTGTCTAAGGAATGGTACCTTTCCAGAAATTATTCTCTAATGAGGCAGAAGAAAAATGCCTTTGAATATTCTCAAATAAAGCACAGAGATTCTGGTACACAGAAATACATTTTAAAATGAAAAAATAAACAATAGTGTGTATACATAGTGACAACAATCAGTGTCATGCTAGATAGATAGAAAGGTGGATAGATAAATCAATCGATCATTCAAAAAAGAAAACATTCTAAGTATACAGACACTTCCATGCCACGGTGATAACAGAGATATGAAATTGCACACAGAGATCAATTTTGTATACTGTTCGTCCAAAATGGACTGCACTTCTCAAAGTATGTCCTTTATCCTCTCTGTTTCTCTCTGGACCTCTGAATACCAAGATAAAAATTAGATTATTTTACAGTTCTTTACAGTTGTGTACATTCAGAGTTACATTTTTTTAGTGCTTCTTGGTCCATGCATTCATAATGTAATATTAATTGAAGTAAGGAGAACGAAAGCTGAACGGTTCAACCAACCGATAAGACTACAAGGATCCTTTTACATCTAAACAGCTGATTCAAAGTGAGGTGAGGTGAACAAGTATTGAGATATTTTTCTATTGGGTATTGAGACCTCATCAATGAAATGAACTGCACCTATTAGTGCAAAAACTGTTTGGGGCAGGAGGTTGGTTGGAAAAGAAAGATACAGGAACAACACTGCAGATTGCCTTGTTCCACCAAAATTTGTCTTCTCTATGCAGGTATTATTAGGTGAAATCCTCTGGCCTGTTTCAGGCAGCGGATCAGGCAGACAGAATGTAATGTTTCCATCAGGCCTTAAATCTACGGAGTGGATTTCAAAGTCACAAATGGAAATGAGGCACTCCACCCCCACTGACAGTCAAGGAGAATGGGGCACCTCTCTCCCCTTTGTGTCTTTGAAAATCGCCTGCTATGATCTATGAAGATATGTCTATCACCAGCTAAATTTCCATAACCTTCAGCAACAAAATGCACAGACCCTCTGGGTGGATGAACTGTGTAAGCAATTTTTTCAACTTTATTTTCAAGCTCCCATGATGGATCCATTAGTTACTTCCTGATGCTTGTTTTATTTACACAGAGATCAAACACAGGCTTTATTGCAAAAAGAGAAAGGGGATGGGAGGAGGGAGGGAGAGAATCCAGAGATAATCGAGACAAAGGCATCATGATGAAAGAGCCAAGCTCTTTGGAAACATGAGCTGTAATTTAGCCTCAGCAAATCCTTTTGGCTTATCTGGGAAGGCATTTATACATGCATACACACACGTGCACGTTTAGACATACACAAAATGATATTATTAAACTATTTTCTACTACTGATGCAATCAGTCACACAGTAAAAACTGTCAAAGTCAATATTTTCAAGATATCTCATGGGAATTCAGGCTGTGGGAGAGATGTATGTTTTTCATTAGGGTTTACACCAGCGTTTGGTGTAATTAATCCTAATGTTTCAATCTTCACATAATAGGCTTATTCGGAAGAATAAAGTATTGCAGAGCAGTGGAAAGAAAATCCCCAGAAGAAGCCGGTGTACATTATACATGAAGGAAGGTTATAAGATTTTTTTTATGGTCATAGTTTTTACTTTCTTTTTCAGAGTTCTATTCCCACAATTTCGACATCTAAGAAAGATCCAAAAGAGACTGTGCTAGGGCCTGTCAGAAATGAAGTCTGAGATACTCCTGACCCGAGGGAACTGCAGTGTAGATAAACAAATGGTGCAGTAAGTAACAGAAGTGGGTTACTAACCCTAGGCCAGCTTGGAGGTCCCAGAAAGAGTTAGAAATGGAAACTGGGATACGCTTAGGCTTTTAGAAGATATCTCCTCTTTGGTGACCACTTCCAGTATAGACACAACAGCTTTAAGCGTATTTGCTGAGGTGATGCAGTTTTGCAGTTGAGAAAGTGAGACCTGTGTGAACCATAAAGCCCGTCTGCGATGGAGGGCATGTTCCTGAGAGATTACTGTGATCTATGGGCTGCTGTACCTGTGCTGCTACCAACACCTGAGCTAGCTGGGTTGAAGACAACCCAGTCATACCTTTTCAGAAACAGCCTATCTTCAGTCTGAAGGGTTGTTTTAGTCTGCCAGCCTTACAGGACATTTCCTCTGAAGCAGCACAACCCTACTGAAAAGATAAACAATGTGCAAAATCCTGAAACTAGAGTCTGACATCGTTTGTAACTGCTGATACCTCCAACCATTCATAATGATGGAAATTTAAGATCAGTCATCTGATTAAAATGCTGCTACCTGTAATTTATCTGTGGTATAACTTCACGGGCAGTCACAAAACTTTTCACATCATTTCTGCAAACCTTCCCACTGACTAGAGGCCTCTGTTGAATTTTCTTCAGATTTTCATTTAAAGGAAGAACAGGAAGGTTTCCTGACTGTCTGTGTGCTGATTCTCTACCTGAATACGGAAGAGTGTGATTGCTTCTCCTTACATGGGATGGGGTGTATTTTTAAGTACAAATGTGGTAAAGGAAAACAAAATACAGATAAGAAAATATAAAAAAAAGCAATTTTTTATCTTTTTTCAAACCTCATTGTTGACAGCAGGATTTACAGAGTTTTAATTCAGCATGGATTTGAGCATAGAAAAGCTGAAGGCCCATACCAGAGATTGACTTATTTATTTGAATAATCAACACTCGCAAGATTCAGAGACATGTTTTTTCACAGACTCCACATTTTTAGAGAAAAAAAAAAGGAATAAAATGATAGGTAAGTACCTTTATATTTGTGGATGTCTCCTAAGCTAAGAAATGTTTTCTCTACTTATATTTGCTAACTAAGAACAAAAAGTAAAATGTAATAGTAAAATATTTTTGTTGCTGGAATTGTGGATGATCTTGTTGAATCAAAATCTTTCCTTCTAGCTCAACAAAAAAAGAGAAAAAAAGAAAAACAAAAAAGAAACAGAGCCTTATTATTTTCTTGGCTTTTGTGTTCATTACAGTTATTTTCATCATCTTTGCAAGCAGAGTTCTCTTGATTTAGAGAGTTTTTTGGTTTTGTTTTCTTTTTCTTTTTTTTTCTTTCTAGTCTCTGATATGAAAGAGACTGTAGTAATGCTTCAACCAATCCCCAAAGGTCTTTACAGATAATTTCCAGTTGCATTACTGATTTATTTTTGCCTTGACCAGATGGCTTCAAGTTCATGTGACTGTAAGGGAGTGCTTTTGATTACCCTATTTATCTCTCCCAGTGCTCAATTTAAGGGTCAAACCTTGTGTAACACATTTGCCAGATAAACTATTCAGTGCTTCTGCCTTTTGGACACCATACTTCTGACATATGCTCTGTGCCTCATTAAACACAAAAGTTATTAGATTTAATAAATGTTTTTACAAACTCTGTTTGTAACAAAAGATCTAAGTTTCAAATTTATTTATTTTATTCACATGTGGATAGTGGATTTCTTTGACTTTATCACCTGGAAAAATGGGTGAAATTGAAAGGGAACATCCTGAATATGACAGAGGAGGGGAAAGCAGAGAGGCAGAAGCTGGGATGGGTTTTTGTTCTTTTTTTTTTTTTTTTCCCTTGATATAGGTTATAAATGAAAAGACGAGCAGAATGTTTTTAATGAAACCAATAAAAATGCAAAAGAAGATTTAATGTTTAAAGTAACGATAAATCAAAAGTGACAACTGAAATGCAATATTGCACCATGAGATTGAGGAAATAAATTCATCCATAGGGCAGATGTGCCTGCTGTAAAAGAAAAAAAAAAAAAGAGAGAGAGGAAAAAAAGACAAAAATAAAAGAAAATTTTAAAGTTTTCACTGTTACTGAAAAAAAGTAAGTCTTATAAAATCAAAATAAACTGTAAATGCAGTACTGCACATTAAACTAGAAATCATTCAGACACACACATGTGGAAACACACACAGATATATATTCACATATAGGTGCACACACACATGTTTATAGGATTAAAATATCTAAAGGAGCTGAAGTTCAAACCCTTTAAGAACAAAAGGCTCATAAACACAGTCATAACTTATTCCTAGTATTTTTATGGATAACAGTATGAAGGACAGGACAAACTGTGGCTGTGTCCCACTACTTCAGCTGAAACCTTCAAAATGAGAATTAATTACTTGGAGGAAAGACTGTCTTGTAATAGCATTTGCTTGGGACTAGGACCCCTGTGATCTGAATCCCAGCTCTGTCATAAACATGCTGTGTGACCTTGCAGGATCTGATCTGGCCTAGATTTTTCCCTAGCTAAATTTAGGCAATTAACTGAGGTACCTAAGCTGGGAGCTAGGGAAGGCTGGCTCCCTTTCTAGCCAATGGGTGAAAGATTTTATACGGACTGAGTTGCACATCAGATCTGCCTGTATTTTCTATGGACTAGGGAGGAGTTCTAGAGCTGACACACATTGAAGATGACAAGAATTAATTCTGATCTTTGAGTGGAAACCTGATGCTATTATTTAGGCTAAATTAGACTTTGTTGAATAAAACAAGTAAATTTTGGGATGTTGGAAAAGACTTTGAGGCTTTGCAGTGTGAGTTTCCTCTTACCTCACTTTCTTTATTTAAACTGAGTATTCTGATGCTGTAATTGAGGTGACTGGCATCCAGGGTTAACTAACCTATTTTCCTGAATGTTTAGTACAAGGCGTTGCAAATGCTGCTTGTTCTGGGGCACCCTTTAAAACTGTATTTCATCACTGCTATACTCCCTTATGTAGTTCTAGTCCTTTCCAAAAATTGATTGTGAGATGTATTGTTTCCCTGTAAGCACATAAAAGAAATTGAGAGAAGCTCAGACTTAGGTGGTTTTGCTTTCACCATCCACGAAGAATTTTGAATTCTGACCAAAAAAAAAAAAACCAACCCCTCACTTGGACTTCAGCCCTTGATTTGGAAGATAAAGATTCCTAGACATTCAAAAATTTCTGCTTGTGGACTTCTCTGATGTAAGGAGAGGTGTGGGAAGGAGATCTGGAGACAGTCACTAGATATGCTGGAATTGTGATGTGTATCTCTCTTTGCATATGCATGTGTATGTGTGTGGAGTTTCTACAAGGGAAAATCATGCAAAGGAATTAGATCATGAGTGAAGGAAGGACAAAGAGAGAAGGCGGCAGGCTGGGAAAGAGGAAAGGAGAGCGAGAGAAACAAAGAGAAAGATAAAGAAAAAAGGTTTAAAAAAGGGTTGTACCTTTACTTCAGAACTGTTACCTCTCTCTCTTTTGTCTTCCCCCATCCCACCGCCCCCATCCCCCCTTCATTATTTTAATGGCTGTATCCTTGCTCTGAGGTGTCAATGGTTGTGGAAAATCTGGTGAAGTAAGGACTTAATGAAATGGCAGCTGGAACAGAGGGATAAAGTTCCTTTGGAGAAGCTTCAAAGGGGAGAGAGGGAGCAGCATTAGTGTTCAGAACAATGGTGCAGGGATGCTCATGCACAGGCCAGGCACATCCAGCTGGCTGTTTAGACTGAGCACGCTAATGAGGCATGAAGTGAAATGGGTAAGTACATGGTAGGGTAGAGGAATCGAAAAGAAGCACAAAAAAAAAAAAAAAAAAAAAAAAAAAAAAAAAAAAAAAAAAAAAAAAAAAAAAAAAAAAAAAAAAAAAAAAAAAAAAAAAAAGAAAGAGAGCATCCTTATATTTCACAACAGATTATTTTGAAATTAAACAAGGGGCTGAAAGAAAAAGACCAGTCTGTTATGAAGCACATTTCATAAAAAACTAATGAATCCTAAATTCAGTCTTCCCTACCCTCCCTCCCCCCTTCCTCTCCCCTCCCGGTTTCAGGTTTTATAGTATTCTCCCCAATTAATTCTTCTTCATCTTTCTGGGTTTTTTCCTTGTTATGTAATTATTATTATAATTGCTATTATTATTGGGTGTATTATTTAAATAGCAACTGTGAAAATAACACTAAAGGAAGGCCACTCCAAAACTCTACAAATCAGGTTAAGACACATTAGTAGTGTGAGCTATATTAAGAAAAAAATGAACCAAAAAATCAACCTCCAAAAGCACTTACATCACTCCAGCTGTGAAGATGTCCCTAAAAAATGGAGACAGAAACAGGGTTACTGTTATGCAACTAGGCACAAACCTCACCCTTTTACAACGCTGTAGGCGATATTTCCATTTGCAAAGCATCAGCCTGTGCTGAATCTCATACCTACAACACCAAAGCTTTGATCCCCACCACTTGAGTTAACTCTGATAATAGGAAATAATAATACACTATAGTCTTTGAAGTCGAGTAGTCATAGTCATTCAGATGTGGTCCTAGCATGCACCTCACAGAGCCACTCAGAGTGCAGAAATATTTGTAAGATATTTCTGAAACCCCATAAAATATTTATATTTCAAGATTTATTAACAATGTGTCCAGAAATCTCTAAGGTTTAGGCTACATTATATCTACAAATGAATCTGGGGACCCAATTAAATGCAGTTATGCTAACAACATTACAATATTTTTAAAAAGCTGCAGTCCTTTTGACATGTTTTACTGGTCTAAAAATGACAAAGTTAAGATCCAAACAGAGGATAGAATATTATCTGAGTTGTCAAAGAACTGTGTTGCAGAACAACTTATTTTGTGAATACTAGGCAATACAATTGAAGGGATACAGGCAGGGAACCTTTATACCAGCTTTGTTTGAGACCACAAGGGCTGGCTGAACTTTAAAAACATTTCATCGCCAAGTCTAACAACATACTTGAGTTATCAAGATTAATCTCTTGAGTAGTGTCAATGCCTATGTTGTGTTTGCATTTAATTTGAAAAGTCCTGACTGTTTTGTCACTTCTGCTAGGCTTTGTCTTCCCATTCTGACAAGCTTAGCCCTAGCCCAAGCAAAAAAAGGTTCATTTACTTCCTTTTCTTTTGGGTGCCAAAAGGTTTAGCTGTTCAGTGTTACCGTCTGTGTCTTGCTGGGAGGTGGCATTTCCTTTATGGATCTGTGTAATATTCTGGAACTAGAAGGCTTCTTTTCTTTAACTCTTGCCCCCACTGTCCCCCACCCCCAACCTTATTTTCTTGCCTTCCTTTCATGGACAAAGGTAAGCACGAATCTATCCTTGCATGTGTGACAAGATTTCATTTTTTACTCTGTGGGTGGTAAGGACAGAGGTTGGAATGATGATGCAGCTCCTCTTCACCTCAGACAGGAACAGGCTGTCTGCAATCCACACATTCAACATTTCTTTCTTCATACTTATTTTGTGAGCAAATGCTGTATTAGTGGAAAGAGTCAGGATAAAGAAAGCAGAGATTATTTCTCTTCCAGTGATTCCAAACTGTCTCCATGAGATCTTTTTGTGATGGACTATTCATACATGGTTAATTAAATATAGATATCAGTTACAGAGTTAACAGAATTTATTTACATATAGAATGTATATAAACAGGAGTTTATAAAAGAGAAAATTATTGTCAAAGAATATAAAGCAGAGAGACTGTATTTAAGAACCTGCAGCAAACTTTGCTGGTTTTAGAAGACTTTTATCAATTTCATAACCTGAAAGACAAAGTTATGACCACTATGCTGGTGATACGGATACTTTTATTCTTTGAGATGTAGCAATTCTCTGGCAGCTTTTCTTCATGCACATACACAACAGGAATGCTAATCTAAACGGACTGGAAACTAGCTGTAGAAATAAAATACCTGTCCTGTGTTTTAGAGACTTTACCCTCTTTGTGCAAATGCTGATAAAAAGAAAAGATGAGTTCCATGATTTTCCAGTCAGGAAGCTGAAGTACAGATGAACTTCAGGCCTGGATTCCTTGTTTTTTGGAAACATGTAGTCTAAACTGTGTCCTGGAAATACTTAATGTCTTATTACTTACCATAACACAGATGACTAAGGCAATTGTGATCCTTATTTCAGCATTTTAAGTTAGTGTTTGAAAACTGAGGTAAATAAACTACTTTGTACTGAGATCTATGTGGAGTCAGAGACAGGAGTTTAATTGTGATTTGAGCCACAAGATTAAGCTCTCTTCCTTTTTCCAGGCTGAAAAAAACTGAAACAAACCCTAAAAACATGCCAATAGGAGATGAAAACAAGTAAATAATTGCCTTGGTCTTCCAATTTAACACCCAGACTGGATTAAAAAAGAGCTAGTTACTTATAACTCTAGTCCTTATGCACACTAAAGAAATTAAATAGTAGGGACACTGGCTGTTTGTGCCAGATGGCTTCAGTGCCAGAAAAAAGGATTTTTGGCACATTCACCTGCTAGCATAAACATAGTGTCAGTTGATTGTTTAGAGCTCTCCCATGCCTTGAGTGAAAAGTTAGTATGATATCATCCCATCTGTTTCACTTCAAAGCAAAGATGCACCGTAACAGCAAAACACACAGATCTTCTCCTTCTCCTGTTTCTTCAAAGAAAAAACATTTTAACTCCTCCTGAGAACATGCAGGCTACTTTTTCTCATGGGCTTGTGGACCTTTTAAGGGGCAAAAACAAATTCAAGACCCTGTTTGAAGTCCAGCCTCTTGGTTACGGAGAGGAGCAATGGCACTTAGTATCCTGGCTTTAATCATCTTGAAAAGTCTTACAAAGCTCTATAGACCTGCTATCTTCAAGACTGTATGTGTCTTGGTTAACCCAGGTCTCTAAATTAAGGATAATTACCTCCTGCTATTCAGACCTCTCATGTCTGCAGATACTTGGAACCTGAGACTGACACATGCAAAATCATTGCAAGGCCAAATGAAGAGACATAGGCACGTGGCAAACAGCATGGAGGAGACAGAGCAATGGAAGTAAAAATTGTAAAGCACATCATAATCATGAATGATGGAGCAAGTCTGTCATTAAAGAACAGGATTTGAAGGCATTTTGTCATTAAAGATTTCTGTAGTCATTAATAAATATGGTGTTAATTTGACTTTTTCCCCACCAAACCAAACCCACTAATTCAGTGTTTCCCATCTATGATGAGGGAAACTGGAGAGACTGGATTTGTGAATTGAGTTTGGGAGGATGAAGCAGTATATTTGAAAGGCTATGGAACAGTTCATGCACAGAAAAGAGGTTAGCTGCCTCTTGCCTTGTCACTACAGACCTTGGTAAAAAGTCTCTTCTTGGCTTTCTTATAATTCCTTTTTATATACTGGAGGACCTCAATAAGGTCTCGTCAGAGACTTCTCTTCTCCAGGCTGAAAACAACCCCAACGCTCTCACCTATTTTCTTACAGGAGAGGTGTTCTAGCCCTCCGACAGTCTTCATGACTATCCTCTGGACCTGCTTTAACAAGGCCATTTTTTCTTTTACAGAGGACTTCTGAACTGGACACAGTACTGCAGGTAGGGTCCCACGGGAACAGAGTAGAGGTGTAGAATCTTCCCCCCCCACCCCTTCCCATGACCTGCTGGTCACAATTCTTTTGATGCAGCCCAAGACACAGCTGGCTTCGAAACTGCAAGGACAGTTGGCTCAAATCCATTTTTTCATCCACCATTATCCCCAAGTATTCTCCACAAGGCTGCTTGCAAATAATTCATCATCCAATCTGTATTATATTGGAGATTGCCCCAACCTCGGTTCAGAACCTTGTACTTGGCCTTGTTGAACTTCATGAGGTTCACATGGCCCCACCCCTAAGCCTTTCAAGGTCCCTCTGGATTCTTCTCTTCACTCAAGTGCACCCATCAGCTTAGTCTCACCTGCAAACTTTCTGAGGGGACTCTAAATCTCACTGCGTGTGTAGTTGATGAAGATAGTAAATAGTATTTGTCCCTTCTGTTTGAACAGTGTCTGTATGTATGGATGTGTTCATGAGTCCATATGTATTTGTATCTATCTTACAATTTCATTTCTGTGAAAAGACTGAAGAAAACAATGGGGTTCTGGGAAAAAGATTTGCCAAAAATGAGAAATAAAAAATTTCTGATGTCTTCATTCTTTCAGAGAATCAGCTTATGTATGGCAGAGAAAAACGTCAAGACCTTGTAATTTCTCCTGTTTATCCAATCTTGTTTCTCAACTTTTGTCTCTGTTGGGTGCTTTTATAAATTCTCCAAAATATAGAATGTAACATAAACAAGTGAAGAGGTAAGGTAGACCAGGGAGGAGTGTGTGCGAGTGTTAAGATGAGGAGGAATGAAGGACAGGGGAGGAAAGAAAAGAATAAGGTGAGAGTGATTTCTGGGTCCGCATTCCAGACCAATGGTTGTAACATGCTAGAAGTGGTTGTGTGTTTGCACTTGTTTAAGGCATTAGAGCTTTAAAAAGGTGAAATTATTAGAAATAGGAGAAAAGATTTGTCTTAGGCTTGAGTTGCAGAACTTGACAATCATGACTTTGGTTTACAGTGTAAGCCTGATATTTCTTCCAAGAGGAAAAGAACAAGAACTAACTCCACAAAAAAACCCCAAACAAACAGTGTGATGGATTTTAATTATCCTTCCTGTGTTGGAGCAGACAGGCAGACTCCAGGAGCTCTCCTGCTACCTCCATTCAGGTGCTTGTACACAAAGGCAGGGCTCTGGACCCCTGTGGAGAGGGTGCCTGCAAGTCTGAGCTTTGTCGAAAACTCATTTAGATCCCATCTCTGATAACTGACCACAGTGCACGTCTATCTACTATATAAACGGGAGTCTTGTCGAAGAGACAGCAACAGGCACGAGCACAAGCGTGAAGAACAAGCACAAGGCCGCAAGCTGCAGAAGCAGCAGAAAGCTGTCTCTTATCGGAGACAAGCTAAGGCAGAGAAAGGGATCTCACTCTGTTCTAAGACGTTAGAACAGGGGCTGCGAAGTATTGGAGTTGGGACGTCGACGACAATATTTTGGTAAGAAATTGTGTTTCTGTAAGCAAGAGATTCCTCTGTTAGCTAGTGGAGATAAAGCTATTGTGAACGGTCTCCCTAGATTGTTGGTAAATAGTTCTCAATTTGCATTGGCAAAGAGAAGGTATTCGGACTTAAATCGGGAGCTGGTTTACTTGCAAAACCGGTTTTTCCCTCTTTGTAAGTTGTCAGTTACATGTAAGGTATTG
>NW_010396496.1:0-857 GCF_000710305.1 Buceros rhinoceros silvestris
GGAGAGGTGGAGGGCCGGGATGCGTCCTCTCCCGGTTGCGGGCAGGGCAGCGGCGTGCCCCGCACAACGAGCATGAGGTGGGGGTGAAGCCGCTACAAGGGAAAATAAACGTTGAATTAAATTCTTTCCACTGTGGAAGAGGGTTGGAAATCACGCTCCAGTCCCTTTGCCCCAAGGAGAAAAAAGGATTTTGCTCCCTGGCCTCTCTCTTTAGAGACCTGCCTTCTCTGCCATCTTCGCGGATGAAGGGAATTTCTACCCATTCCTTCCTTTTTTTTTTTTTTTTTTTTTTTTACAAGGGAAAATAAACGTTGAATTAAATTCTTTCCACTGTGGAAGAGGGTTGGAAATCACGCTCCAGTCCCTTTGCCCCAAGGAGAAAAAAGGATTTTGCTCCCTGGCCTCTCTCTTTAGAGACCTGCCTTCTCTGCCATCTTCGCGGATGAAGGGAATTTCTACCCATTCCTTCCTTTTTTTTTTTTTTTTTTTTTTTCCCCCAGAGGCTGCGGGGCTTTGATTTCATTATTCCTGGATTTGTCGGCCAATGAACTCCGGTGTCCGCCCTTCTGCCGCCGAGCATTTACCTGAACGGTGCCAGTAAAACACTGAAACAGGGAATTGTGCCTTAAACATTTTGTCCCGGGGGAAGGAGGGTCTCTGGCCAGGGCTGCTGAGCTCCCCAGCCAAGAGGCGCCTCGGAGAGCTGCTATGGCTTTCCTGGGGGGCCGGAGGAGGATTCAGGGGATGTATTTATTTTATTTTGCAGAGGGGAGCTGGCTTTCCCCACAGTGCTGGACGCTTGAGCCCTGCTCTCGCTCTTTCCGCCTGCCCATCCTGCTGGCAGCAGCCCCCGCGTT
>NW_010396496.1:1047-1409 GCF_000710305.1 Buceros rhinoceros silvestris
CTTTCGGATTTTGTTGTGGTTTGGGGGGGGTTTGTTTGGTTGTTGCTTTTGTTTTGTTTTTTTTTCTTGTAGGCTGTAAAAAAAAATAAATTCAGGGCTGGGAGGGAAAATCAGGCAAATGGAGCTGCCAGGCCAGGTCCCCCCGCCGGAGCTAATAAAGAGCCCGGCTCCCCCGGCCCCCTCTCCCTCTTCGCTTTCGCCGAAGTTACAGCAATTTGGTCTTTTATCTGCGGGGGGAGGAGGCGGAAGAATCCACACACACACACACCCCGTCTGTGTACATTGCTGCGGTGTCTTTTATTGCGTGACTCAGATTCGGGGGAGGTGCGGGGCAAAGTCTGTTTGGGGAGGGGGGGCTGGGG
>NW_010396496.1:1563-2029 GCF_000710305.1 Buceros rhinoceros silvestris
GGTAGGGCTGCTCTGAAGCGGGGCGGGGGGGTTGTTTATTACTCGGATCCTCTCCGATTTCAGCGAACACCCCCTCACCCCCTCATTATACGAACCTGCAGGAGATCCTGCGGCAGGGACCGGCGCCGAGGAAGATGATGGGGGGGAAGCAGAGGAAGAAGAGGATGGAGCCTGGGTAGCTTTCTTGGAGGATTTCTTCTCCTTCATCCAGGGGAATTCCGCTGCCAAGGGGCCGGGCTGTGCCGGAGGCTGGGGCTGGAGCTGGAGCAGGCCATGAGATGCTCTTTTTTGGCTCCTCGGTCTTGCCTGGCTGCTGGAACAAGGATTCAGGCTGAGGACGGTTTGCTGAAAAGGAGGAGGAATTAATGTCGAGTCCTTGATTGATGAAGTTTGAAATGTCTCCAGGACAGCGGGAAGAGACGTCAGGCCCTCTGCGAGCGAAGGCTGGCTATTTATAAACCCGATA
>NW_010396496.1:2167-2535 GCF_000710305.1 Buceros rhinoceros silvestris
CCGATTTCCCTCTCAAATTCAAAATTCATGGCTTTTCCAGGGCCCAGGGTTTAAAAAGCGGGAGGGGGGAGAGGGAGGAGGAGGGAAAGAAATCTGAGGGCCTCAGTTTTTATGGCAATGATGATGATGATTCTCGGGCTTTTTATAATTGTTATATTGCTGATAATACAGGCGTATGGGGACCTTGCTCTATTAAACTCGAGACTGGGGCGAAATTGCAGCCAATTCCTGGTCACGTGGCCGGACCTGGCCAATGGCAGGCGGGGCCTGGTGGCAAACAGAAAGCATTATTTTCTTTAATTGATTTAAAAAAAAAAAAGCAAAGGCTAGAGAAGATCCCCAGAAAAGCCTCCACCCACCCTTCTCCC
>NW_010396497.1:0-251 GCF_000710305.1 Buceros rhinoceros silvestris
AAAGCCCTCCCGTTCCTCCTTCTCCTCCCCCGTGCTCTTCCTCGGGGACTCGCTCGATGTCGCTGGCTCTCAAGTCTCCAGCACAGAAGGTCTAACGACTGAGTGGGTTCTCACCAGAAGTGGCTGGTTCAGAGGAAGGATTTTTTTTGTGTGCTTTTGACAAACGGTTTCTTACAAAATTTTTCACTTTCCATTTTCTCCTGTATTTCTTTAGCCCCCCTGTGCCCAGCTCGTCCTGCCGCTGCTTGAGC
>NW_010396498.1:0-551 GCF_000710305.1 Buceros rhinoceros silvestris
AGGGTGCCTTTGGGGTGACCGGAGGTGCCACATAGTCCTTGCTTGTGGGTCAGAGGTGACAGTGTGGAGGAGGGGACAGAGGAGACTGGACCGTGGCCTGGGACCACATCGCCCAGGAGTGGCAGAGGAGGGGGCTGGGGCAGCGCAAAGGGACGGGGGACATGTCTCCACCCAGTGTCCATCCTGCCCGGACCCCCTTTACAAGGGGAAGCTCCTGGGGGGTCCCATGCTTGGCTCAGAGTTCCCAGGTCACCCTGTTCCTGGTAGCCACCGACGTGGAATGAGACACGTCCCTTTGCTTTGCTGGGCCTCGGACAGGACACTGCGGGTTCCTTCTGCTCCTAAATACCACCCAGAAATGGGAAAAGCTGCTTCTTGGAGTGACACAAAGCTGCTCTTCCTGCTGTGCAGGCACGTACAGAACCTTCCAAGCATCCGCCGCTTTGGCAGGGGACGCACGCTGGTCCCACGGGATTGAAACCGATGAGTAAAAATACACCTCCTGGGGTTTTGGGTTTTTTTTTTTTTGTTTAGTTGGGCCTTTGTTTGTT
>NW_010396498.1:644-3762 GCF_000710305.1 Buceros rhinoceros silvestris
AGTTGAGCCTGTCTTTGTTTTAGCCTGGGCGTGCAGAGCAGAGCATCTCCACCGGTCCAGTCGCCCTGTGCACCTATGAGCAGTGCCGGCTCCTTGAGATGCGCCAGCGTGTGTGTCTGGGGGTGATTTCCCCCTGCCTCAGCACACCTTTGGCAGGAGGTTTGGATGACATCGCGCTCTGGCACGCTCCTCTCCTTTGATCTCGAGTTTCCTGCCATGTCTAACGTGTTCAGCAACACGCGAACCCGGCTCAGCTCCTGCCGGGGAGGGCGATGCGGGTGTCTTCTCGCCCCGGTTTTCCCCGGCTCCTGCTCACAGCTTCTAGCTTTCCTTTGTCTCAGCTGCCGCCAGGACGGGCTCTCACAGCCCTGAACGGAGCAAAGGCAAGCACACAACCCCCCCATCCCTTTGTTTGCAGCTGCTCGCGGGCTCAGCTGATTTTACGCTGCTTTTCGTGCGGATTTTGCGTGTCCTGGGTTATTTTGGGTGATGTAGTTCACAGGGAACATATCCCAGCCGCAGGCTGTGCCGGGGGGATGTGGGAGCTTCCTGAACTGGGGCAATTAACAGAAGTGAAAGTGAATGTCTCCTGGTTGTCCTTTCGCCTCCTCCTCCGCGGCCGAATGGCCGTGCTCGCCAAAACCTGGGTTTACCAACCCTCCTCCTCGCTCGTAGCGGGAGGTTTGACCCCGGTTTGCACAACCCGCTGGGGCCAGTGAGGACAGGGGGAGGTGAACGAAACCAGGTCGAGGCTGAAATGAGCCTTTTTTTAATGCGTGAAAGCCAAGTACAAGCTTTAATATTAATGTTATCATTATTATTATTATTTAGTCTCCTATTGTTTCAGTTCCCCGTGGCTGGCTGGTTTTATAGCGAGACCGCAGCCGCGATCCCTCTTAATGCTTCTTTTGTGCGATGGGTGCAAACAGACCTACCCGGAGCATGTCGAACAGCCCCTGTTCGACCTGTCGGGTTATTTGCTCTATTACTCTATTCATACAGGTTAGATGCTCCAGCTGATGCATCTAGAGTGCTGAGCCATCTGGAATAAAAATTAAATACACATTTGGCCCCCGGCCCGGAAAAATAACAAGCTTTTGCCTCCAGTAACTGGCGGCAGAAGAATACGGCCCCTGACAGAGGAAATACTTTGGGGGCAATGTGGAAGGGACCCAAACTGTGTTAACTGAGGTATTTAAAAAAGGAAAAAAAAAAAAAAGAAAATAACTCCTTCCACCCTTGCGGTGTATGCTGAGAGCAGCCAGGAGGGATGGCACAGTGGGGCTGACGGCTGCAGATGGAGATCCTGGTCCTGAGCAGGTGGTAGGGCTGCTGGAGGTGAGGGTAGTGGTGGCCTCCTGGGGCTTCCGGCCTTGCTGTCAAAGGAAATCCTCTCTGCAACCTCCCAAAGCTCCACCTGACCACCAACTCAGCTTGGGTTTGATTATGTTGTTGCTGTTCAGCCTGGTAAAGGTTTACCCCAAGGCTGGCCCACTGGCTAGGACCTTCCTTCTCATCTCCAGCTGGGTTCACGCTCTCTGGGTCTGCTCATGGGGTCACTGGTGGTGGTGTTGAGTCTGAGGCTGTCTCAGATCTGGGAGGACAAGCTGTAGAGGTGGGTAAGCTGTGGTGGGACCTCTTGCTTGCGCAGTCCAGGTTCCAGTCCACTCACCTTCAGGCATGACTGGAAATAACCTGTGATGGTCCAGCTGTAAAGGACACCTTGGTCAACGTGCTCTGGATGTTAATGGGATCTATCTGACCTTCAGATAAGGAAGACTGTATGTGCCAAATGGGATGATGATCACTGGTTGCTACTACTGTTCTTGGCCAGAGGATGGCCTTGGCTGTGTCCTGGGGGACGGGCAGGGGATGGGCAGAAGAAGATAGAGGGTTACGTGTCAAGGAAGCGGCATAGCTGCTCGTTGGTGTTGCCAGACCATGAGACCAAACCTGGAGGTTTTACTCTGATTTTCCAGCTGATCTCCTGGACTGAACAATGTGTGGGATGATACAAGGTCACCTGGCTTTGCCAGGAGGACTTTCCTGCTCCTGGACCACCTCTACACATGTTCCCTCTTGGTCATCCCTCCAATGGCCCAGCCATCACCTCCACGTTGGCCGTATGGCAGAAGATGTGTTGCGAGTGAGTAGCTCACAGCCATAAAACATCAGCTGGACATTGGAAAGGTGGAGAGAACCACCACGGCTGGACACGCTCATGTCTTCCTGCTTGCACCACTGCAACCTCAAAGGCTTCTGTGATGGCATGACCAAGACAAGGTCCTCTGCCATCAGGTCAGACTCTTCCTGTCTCACCTGGGTACACAGTAAACTCGGGCAACCCCATCCCTCAGGCCAGAGTGGAAGGTGCAGATGCTTCAGGTGCCTTTCAACCACCCTGGAACTGTTGGTGTCAAAGCCTGGAGGGTGGGTTTTAGTTTTGAAGCTTCCCCTGGTCTTCAGGACACCTCAGTCTTGGCGGTGGTGGTGGCGCTGAGCTGGGTTTTGGTTTGTTTTTGTTTCCTGCCGTCCCTCATCATAAAGTTGAGTGGTGTTGACATAAGATAACTTCCGTCTCGTGCAGACTTCCCTGTCTCTTCATAGTAACGTTGCCCTGAAACCGCTCAGTCTCAGCATGGGGAGCGGCTGCCCTGCCCACATCCCCACTCTGACTCACCAGCACGCTTTAAAGTGACATCAGCGATGACACGATGCTTATCTGCTGTCTCCTGACCCTGGTGGTGCCTTTTGCGGGGTTGAGAAGTGCAGGTGATCCCCTCGAAAATGCCAAAACCCCACGGCTTCACTGTGGCGATGGGCAGGGCTGAGCTCCATCGTTTTCAGATGCTTTTCCCTCCTTGGAGCGGTGACGTGGACCATCCAACATGTCATTTTTCTGCTCTTGTGGAACATTAATTTACATCAAAGCAAAAATGAAACCTCAGCTGTTCCAATTCCGTGTCAAGAGCTGCTGTGTCCTGATAACAAGCTGATTGTGGAGCCGGAGGTTTATCAGTGGGAGCACAGGGCAGCTGTGAAGCCTCTGAGGTGATGCTGAGCGGACGTGCTCGGGAAGCAAGGACGACCCAGCTGCTCCGCGAGTAGCGAAAAAGAG
>NW_010396498.1:3830-4200 GCF_000710305.1 Buceros rhinoceros silvestris
AGGTGCTGCGGGGCGGACGTGCTCGGGAAGCACGGACGACCCAGCTGCTCCGCGAGAAGCGAAAAGCCTCCGTGCTGACGCGTGGACGGGCAGCAGGAGCCTACGGACGGAATGAGCTGCCAGCAGGCGCAGCTGAAGGCTGTGAGCTCTGACGCCGGAGCTAAAACTGGATCAACCTTCGGAAAAAGCGGGCGAAACGATGAGGAGCAGGAGGAGGAGCGAGGGCCGGGCCACGCCGCGGAAGCCTGGGGCAGGGAAGTCCTTCGGCCGGTTGCTCTTTCAGCTCCAGCTCCTGGGCTGCGAATGCGAGAGAAGGAAGCAGCAATAACTTCTCCTGGTTGATTTTTTTTTTTTTTTACCCCCATGGAGG
>NW_010396498.1:5085-5367 GCF_000710305.1 Buceros rhinoceros silvestris
GCCCCGCGCCCGCGGCAGCCGTCGGCCGGCTTGGGGCCAGTACCGCTCTCCTTGCCCACAAATATCGGGGGTTTTCCAGCTGCCCACCTTGGGAGGACGTTCAGGTTGAGAACAGAAGAGCTCAGTGCCTATTCCCCTCCCAGGAATCCACAGGCACGAAGGTTTTGGCTCTTGGGTCGGGCCGTTTGAAGCCAGGAGGAGCGGCCGGGCAGGTAAGACGACAAAGCCAAATTACTCATTGCAGTCGGGGGGGAGGGAGGGCAGACTCCACCCGCCCCGCCC
>NW_010396498.1:5548-6977 GCF_000710305.1 Buceros rhinoceros silvestris
CTCCTCTGAGCGTCATCGTGCCTCCCCCCCCGCCACTCGCAGCCTGCGCCAAATTGCATCGCCGGTGCGCCGTAAGGATCGAATTAAACTTCTCCACACCAAGCAGTTTCAAAGACTCTCGTTTTTCTATTGTTCTCGCTAAAAACCCGTGGCCAGGCCGGGCTTCCCCCGGGGCGCTTTCCTGGCTGGTGGGTTATTACCGCAGCTGCGGGGCTGGTTATACTTTTTGTTTGTTTGTTGCTTTTTACGACCCAGCATCTGGGTCTCTTGGCGGCTGAACTAAAAGATGAGGCTTTTGGAGACGCCGTGGCAGCGGCAGCCGTCTGCAGCGGGACCGGACTGCGCAGTGCTGGGTGGTTTTGTGGCTGGAGAAAGAGCGAGAATCACGCCTGAGAGTTTTCTAACCCTTTTGTTCGTTGCCGACCTCACTTTCCAAACTACTTTATCCTTTAACACCGGGAATTCTTCATTGTCAAGGTTGCTGCAACGCTGGGTGAAAGTCGAGTTTTCTGTAAATTATCCAATTTGCTGCTTAGAATTTTACTTTCCTGTTCCCTTTACTAATAAATTAGTGTTTTCCTTAGACCTGACAGAACCAGTTGCGGGTTTTTGGGTGGGTTTTGTTTTTAGCTGGAGCATCATTCTTGTAAGAGGACCCCAAAACTGGGTTGTGATGCCCCGATGGTGGGAGCTCGTCTGGGATGGGATCTTGGCTGGGCTCACCTCAGACACCAGCATCGCTCCACACAACCATTGTGGCACTTTGATGGAAATTCCCCTTTTCCACCCCAAAAACAGCCCCGGTGAGGGGTTCTGGGCACGGACTCGCTGTGTGGCAGCTGTCTCTGCGGGCCGCTCTCTGCTTTTGTTTACAGCTGGTAGAAAACTCCTGAAATTTACTGGCAACGGAGTAATTCTAATCCCTTTCAATGAGATCAACGGATTAGTGTCTCAGACGCTTATAAAATTGTGAGGATTAGTCGAGGCTTTATTTTTCCCCCCTTTTCTCTCTGTACCGTGTAACGTCATCGTCGCATTTGAAAGGGGATCTCTGGTCTGTTACTAAGAGCTGAACCAATTTATAGGAGTCTTTGCCAATCAGAGCGTTTAAAACCGGTATCTTCATCCTATTCCTCACTCGCTCTTGCTTTTTGTGGAATATTAGGGTGTGTTTTTTTCTTTTTTCCAGCCTCCCTGGCAGCCGTTCAGCAGATAACGTTGGGTTTGTGTGGCTTGGCTGCGGTGCGGCACCCGTGCGGGTAAGTAGGGAGCCAACCCGAAAGCTCTCCTTGATGGAGACTTTTGAGTTTGCAGGTGACACCGAGCTGAGGGGTACAGTTGACGTGCTGGAGGGACAGGATCCATCCAGAGGCACCTGGACAGGCTGGAGAGGTGGGGACATGGGAAGCTCATGAGGTTCAACAAGGCC
>NW_010396499.1:0-212 GCF_000710305.1 Buceros rhinoceros silvestris
GACCGGAGGGTGGGGCGGAACTGGTCCCAGCTGGTGCTGCTGTTGCCCGTCTCCTCCTCCAACCCGTTGCGGCACCCTGAGGAGCCCGCTCTGCCAGCAGGGTGGTGCGCAGTTCTCGTCCGGGGCTCCCTCCGCTGGAGAGGGCTGAGGGGCGGGGAGGAGTCGCGGCTCCCGGGGGGGGCGGGCGCCCCCGGGGGCTTTGGCGGGAGGCG
>NW_010396499.1:501-22523 GCF_000710305.1 Buceros rhinoceros silvestris
TCCCAACTGTACGTGCTCTTCTTGCGTGCCAGAGGCTCAGATTCGGTTACCTGGGTAGGAAATAGGTGATTCCATAGACATCTGTCCTTGGAATTAATATTGAATGCTCACTGTTGTCTTAAGTGTTGTAGCTTACCATTTTAATTGTGCTGTAGAACAGTCCTTTTCTGTGTTTTGGCATGGTTGCAGCATTAAAATCTTTAAGTTGTTGCAGAAGCTGCAGAATAAAGTGACTCCTTTTGAATTTTTCAGTAATTACAGAATTTATCTGCGTTTCTGATGGGTCAGTTAAGGTAGATGGTTGAAAGCTAGCAAGAAAAAATATTTATTCCCAACATAATAGTCGATTTGGAATTGTTGTAAATTCCTGTGGACTCTACTTTTCCTATACCTATAAAGAATCTCCAGAAGAATAAAATTATTAACAGATGGAAGGGAGAGTGAAACAGGCAATTTATCAAATAACTGCATTGCTTGCAGAATGCCTTTTGTTCATATCTTAGAAGAAAAGACCATTTGGCTCCTCCAAATGTCACTGTGTGAAGTGTACTAGGCCCCCTTAATGCCTTTGTTTTTTAGCTCTTACTAGGGCTTAAATATGGTAAGTGTGGTTAATGGACTTAATTCTGTGAAGATAGATACTAAATTGAAGGCTTTGAAAGCAGGTAACAGAGAGCAGAAATAGATTGTAACAACATGTTTTCTCATGTTTCTGCCAGTATGCATTGACCATGGGTCCCCTGTCATTCAGGTTTATATCTGACCCATTGTATGTACCGTAATTTTTCTTGTCATCTTCATTTCATTGTTGATCTCCTCTTGCATACATTTTGGTGCAGATGTTTTTGACTGAGCTGTGCATATAAAACAAAGCAAGAAAATGGCCTGTGCCCGGTGAACCAGTCTAACACTAGTTAGGAGTTACCAGTCTAAATATGTGAACAGGAAAAAAAAAATAGGGGAATGTTTTTAAAAAACAAACAAAAAAAACCCCTGAAAAAACCCAAACAAACAAAAAAACCACCCCTGTTGTGCTGAATGAGTTAAACTGCATTGGGTGAAAATATCTGTCTCTTTAGTGACTCGAGAGAATTATAGGGGTGAAAGAAAAACAGGGATTAACTTCAGAAGTGCAAATAAATACTTAAACATAGTGCAGTGGTTAACACAGACTAGAGGTATGGTGAGATTAAAGCAATGAGATGGAGAGTTTGGATCTTTTGTAGAAAAAGGGACCAGAATTGGCCAAACACTGTGTGAAAATACTGGGTGTGCACTCTTAAGAATTAAGAGCTTATGACAGATGGAAGATTCACTGTTTTGATGAGTAGTAAGATCTAAGAGAGTACTGGATGCAAAGCCTTGGTGCTCTGCCTTCAGCGTATCCTTTGAGTGGAGGATAGCGTAGTAACTGTGATCAGGTATTTGAAATAACGTGACGCGCAGTCTTGAGAGAGTAATACAAAACTGGATTGATTTTCAGTTGGACAGAAAGATTTAAAAATTGTCATCAGCTGGCGACATTAGTAATCTAAAATGTGGTGACAGATGGAAAAGTTTCACTTTGGATTAGCATGTTCTCTTCAGTCTTACTTAATTAGTCTTTGTTATCTGATTTCCATGTTGTGTTTTTTTTTTTTATAGTAGGCCCCTGCTCTGCTTTAGGCTAGTAGGTCTGAAACAGTATTGTTGTAGGTAAAGCAAAAAAGTGTTCTGAATGAGTTATGAGACATGAGTGGTATTCATTAGCTATCACATTATTTCATTCCTTTTGTGGGTGGTTGATCTTCCTCAGGGCAGCATCAGTCAGAATTAAGAAACTAGTGAAAATGAGAAATTTATTCTGGTGAAATAAACTTGGAGGTTTTCATGCCTTGCCAACTAACCGCTCTCTGTCCTCTGTTTAACCGCCCTCTATTTGTCCCTGCTGTTAGTGAGGAGTAATAGTTACTCAGCTTTGCCACTTCGTGGTGCCAGTTAGACCAAGGCCACCTGCTTTAAGCTTCTTGAAAGAACAAGTTGTTAACTAACAGGTAACTGAAATACTTGTTAACATACAGAAAATGTTTAATGCCTCAGTTTCGAGTTTTGGAAGGTAGTGAGATGGTGTTTCTGGGTCTCTGTGAGGCCAAATATTTACAGACTTAGAATGGTGAATAGCTCTGGAAATGAAGATATTGTTTACTTTCTGAACTGGTATTCTGTGAGGACTTGAGCTCTGTGTGTTAAGAGCATCATTTGTCACTGAGTGGCCATGCTGTTTGAAAATAAGAGCTTATTAAATTTCAGTGTTATTTTAGTCTCTGGTTTGTGCAAAGACTGCCAAGCTGTAGCTTTGTTTTGAAGTGCCCACTTGTGGCTGAACTTTTTACGCATAGGTCTAAGTGAATTTACTTGACTAAGAGTGCATTGAGAGTGCTTTTTAAAGGATTGTGTTTCTAGAATGGAAGGATTAGATTTAAAACCAGAAGCAGTTACAATTTCCATGAAATTTCAGGACTCTGAATATACATTATTTTAAAATCACTTGTGTAGATGCTTTTATATGATTAATCAAAGACATAGCCTTAGCTTGTAAAGATGTGGGAATTGTAAAGTAAGATAATAGCAAGTCGGTTTTGCCAAGGAGCCTATTAAACTGAATAAAAGGAATTAAATCCTAAGCATTTTGTTGACTCGTGCATTTTTTTAAATTAGACAAAATATATCTCAGTATATATTTCTAATCTGTACCACCATTAAACATTTTTGAGCTGGTATATATTTTCAGGTGTGTTCTATGTTCACAATAAAATCAAATCTGCTTTATAGGTGTCTGGAGTGGTAGTTTAATTAGGTTATGACTGTTCAGTCTGCTCTTATAATAATGCTGACTTTACTTGTCAAGGGCATAGGCTCAGGAGTACAGTTTGGATTCTGAAAATTAATTGCTTCAGTGGCCAAAATATTAAGACCTTAGATTATAAGAAACGAAATAAGTTATAATTGCATTTTAAATTTAGATCAGTTTAGGTTATTACACTTTGCTAATGCTGTCTAACCAGATTTTTTTTTTTTTTTATTTTCCTGGTTTGGAGGCTTTTTGATTACTACAGTGGAAGAGGAAGAAAATGGTGGGTTGTAATATAATGTGTCATGGAGCAGACATAATGTAACTGGATAATTTTAATCTTGTTTCTCACAGGATTTTATGGAAGACCTTGGGTTATGGAGCAAAGGAAAGAACTTTTTAGGAGGCAAGTCATGCTTCCTCTTACTGCAGCACATTCTACCGCAACAGAATCATAATCTTCCACTTAAGCCTGATAAGAATTATTGTTCTAACCTAGAGCAACTTTTTGCCTAATATCTGTATACTTGGTGGCTCATTCACTTTTCCTTCTTGTCTAAAATGAATTTGTCTGGGATCAGTTGTGTGTAAAGTTATTGCATCTTAATGGTATAATGCATCATTCAATGAAGAAAAGAGTAAGTTAGATCAAATAAAAGAATTAGATTAAGTAAAATGTAGAATTCCTGAATTGGTATGCTATTCTCCCAGTTAAGGCTTTTTTCTTATGTCTATAGACTTCAGAAGTGGGGACTAAATACATACCTGTATGCTCCAAAGGATGACTACAAGCACAGAATGTTCTGGCGAGAAATGTACTCTGTAGAGGAAGCAGGTAATTGTCTTTATTTCCCCTCTGTGTTTCCTATAGGTACACGTGTGAATGAATTGGTCATTGCTGTACATGCTTGTGTGTGTTTAATCACAGTAGCCTTTTCCAAAGGTGAGTGGAGACCTGTTCTTAATAACCTCCAGGTGTATTTAGTGGAGCTTTGGTACAAGTGTGGATTTATTTCTTTCAACTATAATTCTACAGATTATTTCTAAAACTGCTTCTGAGATTTACTTTTTTCCAGGGAGAGGTTGCTCAGAATGAGCTCTCTGGCTCTTGAACATCTGGGCCATGTTTTGAAGTAGAGATCATTTGCTTCAGCAAATAAAAAAACTTGACGAGCGAATAGCATGCCCTTTTATGTGATTCATTGGGTGCTTGCCTCAATGAGGAGAGGACTAGTCAGAAAAGTAGCTTCTGACTAGTCAGAACGTAAGACCTGTTGAAGCTGGTGTGAGACTTCTTATTCACCTCTAGCATTTGTGGGATCTACAGTGTTTTATTAGCCTGTGGGTGTTATTGTTTTCCTTGGGTGGGAGTTAAAATGATACTTGTTTGAAGTGAAATAATCCTTCTTGGAGGCCACATTGAATCACTGCAGAAATCTGATCTAAAGGATACTGCAATGTAATTGCCAATAAGAACAAAGATTGTTAAATATTCTAAAAATAATTATCTTTATTAGTTATATGGAGATTAAATTTGAAGTTAGTTTCTTAAAGCAGCTACTTCTGCACAGTGAGGTTTAAAAAAAAGGTCCCTTTTCGTGTGCCCTGAGCTTCAGTCACGAATAATATGTGAATTGGTGTCGTGCAGCGTGTTGCTACGTTGAATTGTCTCTCAGTACGTGTGACAAAAGTAGAAAAAGTCAGTGATAATTCTAGAACTCTTAGTGTGCGTGCTGTAAAAGCAGACTACGTCCACACTTCTCTCACGACATTGAGATAAAGAGAATTTTAAAAATAATTTAAAAATTTGAACATGGAAAATAACAATATAAGGACAGCTGTTGTATTCATTTGGTATAACTTCTAAGAATTCTTCCAAATAATTTGGTGCTCTTTGCTGTGTTAGGTTTAAGAAATTTCAGCAAGTTAGAGGCATTTGCATTTTATAATTTACTTATGATGTCTGAGTTTGTTTTTTTTTTTTAATTGTTGAATTTTTCTGAAATACTCGAATTTTATTTCCAGAGCAGCTAATGACCCTAATATCAGCTGCACGAGAACATGAAATAGAATTCATCTATGCAATCTCTCCTGGACTGGACATCACTTTCTCCAATCCTAAAGAGGTGTCCACACTGAAACGCAAACTGGACCAGGTAAGTGTGACGATGCTTCCCTGTTTGCAGTGCTACTTACTTTGAAAACTTCAATACCCTCCGCCTCTTGGCAGCTTTTCATGAGCTTCTTTAATGTTTCCAGCCCCAGCGTTAGTTTGAACGCCTCTGAACAATTCCAATGAATGTGTTCAGGTTGCACTGCCGAAGTGGCCAGTGATCATCTAGATTTAAAAAAGTCTCCTCTTGTATTGGATTCTGAAGGCTGTTCTTGGGAACTTGTCTCCAGAGTATTTTAGGGCCTTGGAGCCAAGATGCATTTCTAAAGCAAGGATTCTTATATGCAGTAAATGCCTTCAGAGGCAGACCTGACAAACACATCTGCTTTGTTCTCCTCATTGACTCCTTTCCTTTGTCCAAAAGCCGTTACAGATTTAGCTTTTTTCCAGCCATCTGTCCAGTGAGATCAGCTTTGGATTGCTAAAACTGGAACAGATTGCAGGTCTTCGGAGGTGAGAGAAGCAGAGCAGTAGGTCAGAGATAGTCATTCATTATGAATAGATAACAAAGTGTGTCTTGCCTCCTCTACCTTCTCTCCCCCATTCTTGTGGCTTTTCCTTTGAAAAATTATACAGTTTGATTTAAAAAAAAGAAATAAAAATAACGTAAAAAAATTAAACCTTTTGCTCTCGTCTCTTGTGTTAGGTTTCCCAGTTTGGCTGCAGATCTTTTGCACTGCTGTTTGATGATATTGATCACAACATGTGTGCAGCAGACAAAGAAGTTTTCAGTTCCTTTGCTCATGCTCAAGTCTCAATCACAAATGAAATTTATCAATATCTAGGAGAACCAGACACATTCCTTTTCTGTCCTACAGGTAAAATGAGATGAATAATTTATTTCAGCCTTAAAGGAGGGGGGCTGTTATTTTACTGGTCAAAAAGCTAGTGTAATACTTAACCACTGCTTTAAGGAGTATTTTGGGGTTGTTTGAAGAAATTGACGTAAAGATTCAAGTGTCTCAAATATATGCAGGGCTTTTGCCACACCTACCTGTCTATTTTTTAAACTACAAGCTGCTTGTAATAGCTATAAGAATATTGTAAGGGAGAGAGGATCACTGTTTGCAGAGGTGTAGATTGATTCCTGGAAAATTCAGTTCAGTAGCAATGTTATTGTTGATTTGTTTATCCTCTTACACTGTAGGAGGTCTGCAACAGAATGGAACTACTCTTTAAAGAGACATGTTCTGGGGTTAATTTTTTAGGTATTTGCATTTCGTATTCAGTCTTAGGATTTCTAGTTCTTTCACATATGGTCTTCTATTTATGGACTTTATTATTTTTTTCCTAATTCTGACATTGGAGCAATATTAAATAATTTTCCTACCTTTCCTTTCTGATCTTTGTGCTAAGTATCATTCATAATGTTCTTTTTATTTAGCCTTTAGACTTTTGGACCTTTCTTGATTAATTTAATAGATATTTCTCTTCTCAAAAAGTAGGATTCTCTCAGTGCGCTTCTGGGACAGTTGAGTATGTTGTCACACACGTGTATCCTGCTAATAGAAACATTCTCTTTTCCTGTGCAGAGTACTGTGGAACTTTCTGTTATCCAAATGTTGCCCAGTCACCGTATTTACGAACTGTAGGAGAAAAGCTGCTCCCTGGCATTGAGGTGTTGTGGACAGGTAGGAATTGTTTGGTTTAGGGTTGGGGTTTTTTTAATTCACTGTTAGAGTAAAAATTACTTCTCTTAAGTATTGAGTGAAATAAACTGTCCAGCTATTTGGGGGTTGAATCTTCAAGTATATACAAAGCCCTGTGATTATTCTGTTTCCCTCTTAGGTCCCAAAGTTGTATCCAAAGACATTCCAGTAGAGTCCATTGAAGAAGTTTCTAAGATCATCAGGAGAGCACCAGTTATCTGGGATAACATCCATGCTAATGATTATGATCAAAAAAGGCTTTTTCTTGGCCCTTACAAAGGTCGGTCAACTGAGCTCATCCCTCGACTCAAGGGAGTTCTGACCAATCCAAACTGTGAATTTGAAGCCAATTATGTTGCTATTCACACGCTTGCGACCTGGTACAAGTCCAACATGAATGGAGTGAGAAAAGATGTGGTAATGAGTAAGTATGCTTAACTGTTGGCTGGGATCTGTGCTTAACCATGTAAGTCATACTGATAGGTTTTTTTTTTAACAATTCTAACCTTTTCTCGCCAATTTTTTTAAGATTGCTTAGCATTTTTTATCCCATAAGTAAATGGTACTTGCCTGAAGGATAATGAGCATCTAGATTGTTTTATTGACTTCCTGGGAAGTATCTGTAGCACATGCTATCAGAGAATTTCTTATCCTTGAGATTTTTCTTAGCCTTGGGTTTTATAAAAAGCTCTCTCCAAGCCCAGATTTGCCATAAGTTTCCATGGATTTGGTTTCGTTGGAATAGAAGCAGTTTGGATCAAAAGAGAAACTGAATGCCAGAATGTCTAGTTTCTGTGTTGACATTGATGGTGACTATAGTTTTCTGTTTTGAGTAATTAGGGTAGAATGCTTTGTCCTTCTTTGTGAATTAAGGCTGTGGGAGAGTTCTTGAATGCCTTGTCTAACATGACTCTTACTTTAAACAAAATTTTCATGATAACTTTTTAAAACTTGTCTCTGTAGCTGATACTGAAGACAGTACAGTTTCTATCCAGATTAAATTGGAAAATGAGGGAAGCGATGAAGATATTGAAACAGATGTTCTGTACAGCCCACAAATGGCCCTGAAGTTGGCCTTAACGGAATGGTTGCAGGAATTTGGGGTCCCTCAGCAATACAGCAGTGAGTCTGATTTGGTATCATTCTGGGGTTTTTAGAAAACTGGTGTTGAATGTTCAGTACTTGCATTTAGATTAAAACTATTTTACAGATCCTGGAAAACTGCGTATTTTTCAGTTAGAAGTATTTTCTGTCTTACTAATTGAGGAATCCTTAATAAAGAAAGAATAGTGCTTGACTTTCTGCAGCGTGCCTGTAGTGCCCCAGCTGATTGGCAGAAGCAACCTCGGTTTATGATCCTTTGGCACTCCTGATACAAGACAGGAAAGACTCTGGATCTTGTAGACCTGGTTCTTACTAGACTTGCATGAGGCTTGAGAGAATTGGAAGAATAGTGGTTTTTTTGAAGTGGATTTTAGATTATTGTAAACATTAGTTCTTGCCCAGAAGAGTCCATGTTCTTTCAGTGGTTTTAAGATGGGTTTACTTTTCTGAGTTTCTGTCTACAGAAACTAGCTGGGTTCCTTCCAGCATTGTACACCTTTCTTGCAGCAGTGGGAGCTTGGGATCTGAGGTGAAATATATGTTTTTTCTCAAAAGGAAAACTGCTGATCAAATGCAGTGGCAACAGAATCATCCATGATTTGCAGAAGTTGTTGATTAGAATGTTAGTTTAGTTGCCAGATATTGAAAACTCTGTAAACTTGTTTCTTCTTATTCTCAGGTAGGCAAGTGGCCCACAGTGGTGCTAAAACTACTGTAGGGGATGTAGGGCCTATGGTGGCACCGTCCTCTTTAAACGCAGCAACTGTGGTTACCACAGTTTACCAAGAACCCATCATGAGTCAGGGGGCAGCGCTGAGCAGTGAGTCACCGGCCTTGGTAAAGGAGGAAGAAAAGAAGCAATCTGATGAGGAACCAATGGACATGGTGGTGGAAAAACAAGAAGATGCAGACAAAAATGCTAATCAGATTCTGACAGATATTGCTGAAGCCAAGATGGCAGAAGAGTTGAAACCCATGGACACGGATAAGGAGAGCATAGCTGAATCGAAGTCCCCAGAGATGTCTATGCAGGAGGACTCTGGTAGTGACATTGCCCCTATGCAGACTGATGAACAAATTAACAAAGAACAGTTTGTGCCCGGGCCAAATGAAAAGCCTCTCTACACAGTAGAACCAGTGACTTTGGAGGACTTGCAGCTTCTTGCTGACTTGTTTTACCTTCCTTATGAACATGGACCCAAAGGTGCACAGATGCTGAGAGAATTCCAGTGGCTCAGAGCAAATAGCAGCGTTGTCAGTGTTAATTGCAAAGGAAAGGATGCTGAAAAAGTGAGTGTGAATCTTGTTTCTCTCCTTTTAAATCAAAATCCCGAGCAGTGTTACCTGTTGTCTGTAATAGAGACTGTTGGTCTACTTCTGAGGACCTGAAGAGAATGACTGACAACAGGTTGGAGTAATTTTCATTTTTCCAGTGGAATCTACTGTTTTAAGCCCTGTAGTACCATTTAGCTGTGAAAGCAGTCTGGTGTCCGCGTTTGGCCAGTGATTCACTTCTAATAGCCATAGAGAATGTCTGTGAGTTATGTGTGGTGTGGTTTGCCCAGCTGGTACAATGAAGTAATGAATAGTGCAGTCTTCCTCCATATTTAGAGTACCTCTCCTCTTAAGAGGACTGTGTTTGATCTTGTGGATCTTTTGCCTCCGTTCGTAGATAGAAGAGTGGCGTAACCGAGCAGCCAAGTTTGAAGAAATGTGCAGCTTGGTGATGGGAATGTTCACTCGCCTCTCCAACTGTGCCAACAGGACAATCCTTTATGACATGTACTCCTACGTCTGGGATATCAAGAGTATTATGTCAATGGTGAAATCTTTTGTGCAGTGGTTAGGTAGGTGCATTGGGAGCCATTATAATCTCAGTGCAGTTTTTTTTCTTTTATTTTTAATTAGCCCACGGGGAAAACAAAGTGTGGGACAGGTGTGTTTTCTTGGACGTGGGGTCGGATTTGACCCTGTTTTAAAGGTTTTCCTGTCTCGCTACTTGAAGCAATGTTTGCTGTGAATTTGCATTGGTATAATAAGTGAAGTCTGCTGGATGCTTACGATTGGAGACCTTGATTTTCTTCTTGGGCTAATGAAAGTTGAATCTCACCTGACACGTAAGTGTTGCCTTTTAACTTACTCTTGACTGAATGCACACTGGACTATGCCATATAACTCCTTGGATAGCCGGGTGTATGATTGGAAATGACACTATGAAATGTGACCTCATCAGCTATCTGCTGCTTGCTCTGTCTTGATAACGTATTGCTGTCTTCAACAGAACAATTGCAGAAGTGACCTTTCAATGGGCCTGGCCAAGAGGAAGCTGATCCTCCCAGCCCCGTGCGCATGCGAGCTTTAACATAAGGCTATTCTGGTGCAAAACAGTTTACTTTAAACACTTTCCAAATTGCCGATTTTTTTTTTTGTTTGTTTGTTAATTTTTTTTGTAATGGGTGGAAATTGTGGAGCTCTCTAGACAGATTTAGTCTGAGACTTAAACTGATCTTGAAACAGGCTTTTTTTGGTTTTTTGTTTGTTTGGTTTTTGGTTTTTTTGATGTGTGACTTCTTAGTTTTGGTTGGTTGGTTGGTGTATTTCTGTTTGGTTTGTTTTTTTTCCCTGGAAGATTCTTTTGGCGATCCTAAGTTGGCAGATAGCACCAGCATGGCCTGGGTAATTCTAGTGACTGCATTTCACTTTCAGGTTTTCAATCCAGCTGTAAGGATTATGCTGAGAACTTGCTTGACATACACAGCAGGCAGCAAAGCTGATGGTCTTGTGTCACACTTTTTGTAGCTGTCACAAACCTTGCAGTGGTTTACCATTACACAACCTTGGATTGTCCTAGCGTTTGGATTGTCTTTAAATGATACTCTTAAACACTGGCAGGTTTAAGCAGGGATGGAGACGACCTGTTAAGTCATTGAGTCAGTTCATGCTCAACAACTTGTGTTTTGTGCTTATTAAATATCTGGTCCCTATATGTATGGTTGATAAAGAAGAGCAGCTTTTAAGACTGCCTTCTGCGAAGTACAGAGAGGAAAACTAGCTTGGGAGGAAAACTCGACAGCATTGGAGTATGTTAACATCTCTGCCTAATGCTGTCTAAAAGCTTCAGTTCTTGCATTTTTAAGACTAGTGTAATACAACTCCCACAACTTTACTATTCTTGCTGTATGTTGACCTTTAGCTAGGAAGAACGCTCTCTTGTTGATAACTTAATCTATTTAAAACTCTAGGCCAAAGCTCCATGAAGAAAACAGTGACTCTTGTAATCTCTAGACATTGAGGGCCCAATTTAAGACTGCATTTCAGAATTGTCAGGCTACCCACTGATTTCAGCTGAAATTGTCTTCAGTTTTCAATGACCCTGTAAAGTTGGGTCAAGTCTTTAAATGCATCAAATACTTGGAGTAGTTCACATTAGATGCCAACTTTGTAAATACTAGCTCTGTTAATTTTGGCACTGTTTTATTTCAGTACTCAAATTGATATTAGGTAGTTGAAAAAACAATTTGACGAGGTTTTGACATGTACAGTTTAATACTCTTATGCTAACAGTAGTTCTGTGAGAGGGAATGTTTTTGTCTTCAGCTTTCGTTTTATCACTAGTGTGAATACAAATAAAGCAAAGATCTGTGATAAAATACATCATTATGGAAAGCCAAGTATATCGTGAATCCAAACAAATTATTTTTCACAATGGTGTGCTCAATGGTCCACTGGATGTTCACTTCCTTCACCTCTCCTCCCAAGTCCAGCTAGCATTCAGTCCCTTAAAGTAGTGTGGCTGTACAGTACTATGGATGACTAATGACTTCTATTGTCTTCTTCCCCATTGTGTACAGATGGGAGAATCTTCAGCACAAGTTTCTACTGCTATTGGATGGACAGCGCCAGATGTTCACAGCGCGTCGTCATTAATTATTTAAAATGGAAAGGTTTTGTCTGTGAGGCAGCTCAGTTAGATTAGAGTGCAAAAGGCATGAACTGAAGTCACATTTGCGCAGCGACTAAGGCATTAACTATGTTTTTCATTTATACAGCTCTTCATTCACGCAGCTCTTTACTGTAATAATTGGAAGTGCTAGTTAAGTTGTAGTCTCAAAGGACAGACAGATACTTCTGTCTTCCAAGTTATTGACTAAATCTCCTTGTGACATGGGTATCTTTTTATGTGAGAATTCTAAAATGTGGGAGTAAACCAAATCCAAATTCTGGTGCTTGCATTGTTTCTGAAATTTACCATATTTAGGATAGTTTGTATTTAAGGTATATTCCTAAACTCTCATAAATGTCAAGCTTGGCATACTTTGGGACTCTCTGACTAGCACAACATACTTGTCTGTACTGATCTGAGACTGTTACTCAAACAGGAGTTAGATTGCTGTCCACAAAAGGAGAGAGGATTTGCGCTGCTTATCTTGTCAGAAAACTAGGCAGGTAGTTGAAATCTCCACTCCAGCTACCACTCTGCCTTTGGGTTTTTTTTTTTCCTCTACAGTTGCCATTTGCGGTAGTTGGTGAGGGCTGTGGTGCCTCGCTGGCAGAACAGTGTTAAAAGTCAAACAGCTAATAGAAGTGTCATTTCTAAAGCCAGTGTAAACTAAAGCTGAGCTCTTCAGTGGGCCTGCTGTGGCTGGCTGATCAGCAGGGACCGTGGTGCATCTGATGGGCTCAACGAGGAGAAAAATCCAGATGCTAAAAATCAAAGCTAGTGTATCTGTGGCCAACAGGATGTACTAGTTAAATAGTGAATCCGTTCTGGTTAACACTTCTTACCTTCTGCTAGCAGCAGTGTGAATATACAGCCTGGATTATGCAAATCTGCGTGGTCTCTTGCAAGAATACTGTTTCATACAACTTTCCTGGCTGCCTGAGCTGTTCCAGACTGTTTGCATATATTGCCAGTCCTAGTTTTCTGACAAGATTAGAAACAATCATTACTAAAATGTGACTTCAGAAAGGTCCGTTTTTTTTCAAGGGGCTGTGATAATGGCATTTGTTTGATCTAAAATTTACAGTAGCAGCTATTGAGCCACCTAGCTTCCAAGATGTCATATTTTCATAGGTGAAATGGATGTTTCTGCCACAAATCTATTTTTAAAAAAAGTCTGGGAAGCTTATATAATTGTGCATGGCACCATTCTTGTGCCTTCTAGTCTGAAATGAATATGTCACCTGTTCAAAAAATAGTCTGTTATAGGTAGTAAAAAACTTGGAGTTCTGCAATCAGAGTGCAAGCACAAAATCTATGTGGATCATACATTATTACAGCCTCCCCCAAGCCCTGGATTCTAGCTCAGTTAGAGAGCTTTTTCCAGAAGTGTGTCTTAGCTTTTTGGACATGTTAGACACCCAGGAAATCCCCCTTCTCGTAACATTCTCCGCTTGGATCTGATCTCAACAGGGTGTCGTAGTCAATCTTCAGCACAGTTCTTAAGTGGAGACCAAGAACCCTGGGCCTTTAGAGGTGGTCTAGCAGGAGAGTTCCAGGTATCAATATGACTTCACAACTGAATGACATTTTCTTTGTTTTATGAGAAACCTTTTATTGCACATCAGAGGTCTGGAAGGATTGGTCTGCCGAAGGCTTTCTGGTCCAAAGCCCATTAGCCTTACAGCTTGGTTTAAAATAATTTTCCTCCCCTCTCTACAGTAATTTCTCAAGGAGATGCTGCCTGTCCCACGCGCATGCGAAGCGCAGCGGCTTTAGTTGAACATTTCACATTGTTTCTTTGCAGGTCGCACAGCATTTTTATCTGCGCCCGCAGTTGCACAATGCGCGCATGCTTGTCTGCCAATGGGAATTCCATGAGCAAAAGAGATACAGTCATCCAAATTCTGGTTCCTTTCTAAATAAAGCTGTAACGTGCTTTGTCGCAAAGATTTCAATTGGCAAATGATCTGAAATCCCTGTTTATGCCACGTTCAGATTTGTTCATGGATTTTTCAGGTGCTATACTTTTCCCCCCTCACAGGTGCTCTGCGCGCAGCAAATTGAATCAGCGCATTGCTTTTGGGATAAAGTGTCTCCTCTGGCCAGTTAACCCTCTTCAGACCAAACCTTTCCTCCTGACATTCTATGTTCTTATACAGAGACAGTGTAGATATGATTGGTAAATAGTAGTTTAAAGCAGATAAGATTAACAGTCTCTTAATGTGCTGTTTCAATTGCATATTTTTAAAACACCAATTGGATATTTTCTATTCAAATAAGGTCTTTGCATTTGTAAAGCCTACCAACCCCACCTTCTTCTGGGGTGCCTGCAAGTAGCAAATGTTAATTTGGGAGTCTGCAGTGCACACCCAAGAGTGATGGGTTTGGTTGTTCACACAGTCATATTAAGTATTTTGTTTTCACAGCGTTTGCTGCCTATTGATGGGGCAAATGACCTCTTTTTTCAACCGCCTCCATTAACACCCACTTCCAAAGTGTACACGATACGACCCTACTTTCCTAAAGACGAGGTAACTGCTTTTGACACTTGTCACTGTTACTGTTAGTGATGCCTTTCCTTCTGCAGCAACGCCAGTTACTGCTGAGTCCCTTCATCCCATAATGAAACAGACGTGCCAATATCTTGCACAAGGCACAAATACAATCTCACTGGAAAACTGAGGTTAGGTGACTTGCCTGTGGTTCATCGACGTGCTGCACAACAGTGCAGGAACACCCACACCTTGATTCCCAGTCTCCCGCCCCACAGCCTTTTAAATCTAAGTGCCTTCCCTGTTTACAAAAGGCAGGTTAAAATTGGTTGCTGCTAGATGAATAATTTTTGCAGTGGGAACGCATGCAGTGGCATAACCTGAGCGAGAATGCATATACTTGTTCACTCAGTGACGATTGGGGTAACCGCCAGTATTATCGGAGCTGTACGGGCAGAACATGCCCGTGTTGTGTCTCAAAACGTTGTTGTAAGATGGGATGATTTTTCAGCCATCCTTACTGGTTTAATTACAGTTGTAAGCTTTTCGGCCTGGTTTTGAAAGGTTTGTCGTCAAATCTGCTTTGGAGTTTTTTTGATACTTTGAAACCAGAAATTTTTTTTTTTTTCTGAGCAGATCTGTAGTGTAGCTTTATTCCTGTTAGCTTAGCAAGAAGAGCCCTTGAATGTGAAATATGCAGTTTAAACAATATGAGGATTAATGTAGCTTTAACTTTGAGTTGAAACGTGTTTCCTTCAAAACCTAAGTACTTGGGTTGAGTTTGCAACAGCTCAAGTGAATCCCGACTTTGAAGCCAGTCAGACAGACAGGATGCGTTCTTTACCTGCTAGTTTTAGGCTCTGTCCTGTGCTGTTCCCATGGGCAGTAAAGCAGCCTTTTCCATACCTTTTGTGCAGGACTGTACCTAAGGCTGGTTTGTTCCTTTGTAGGCAATGGAAATGATGTTTTTAAGCCACCTAAACAATCAGTAATACAGCTAAACATGCAGTCATAGCGAATATTTATTCTGGGGAGGGGTTCCCTTTTTATGAAGGGAGGCCAGAGACATGCAAAGCCTTTTCGTTGAAAAGTATAACGTTTCTTTAATATATGAATGATACGAATTTGCTCTTTGAAGAGATTCAACTGAAAGTCTTTAAACATGCAGAATGTCAGGGTGCATCAGGCCTTCACAGTGGTTAGATTGTTGTACTTGAATATTGATGGTTTTGAAAAGGGACTTTGTAGCAGTGGTCTTCACTGAGACTTTGGTAACTACCCCTCACGATTAATCTTGTGCTGTTACAGCCTGCAGGAGGTTGACCTCTAGCCTTTTCTTCCCAGGCTTCAAGTTAAGTGTTTTTTGATGGGCAACTTTGTTACTTTCAACGGGGGAGGATAGGTCCATCTCATAGTTGTGTACTCTTGGTCTGTGTTAACTTAAATGCCTGTCACTACTAGTTTACAGTGGAGCTGTTAATGAAATCTCTCTAAAATGAAGTTGTTAGCTTTTCAATGCGACTGACGACTTGAAATTATCTCTCCGCTTAGGCATCTGTATACAAGATCTGCAGAGAAATGTATGCTGATGGAGCTGATCAACCCTTCCATAGTTTACCAGATCTGATTGGAGACAAGTATGTATTAGGAGTGAATGACCTACAGATGAGGTTCTGAAGGAAGAAATCCTGACACTGAATTGAATTTGAATTTTTAAAAGTTGAAGAATGCAAAAAGCATTTGGTTAAAAAAAAATAGAAAAAAAAAAAATCTACCCTCTACAGGCTTCAGGAAGTTGTGGTTTAGGTTTCCTAAAGATACCATTAACAGTTATATCTCTGTCTATGCTCTGGTCACCTGTTGTGAGCTGTTAGAAAAAAGACTTGGCTGAAACCTGTGCATCATAGTATCCACAGTATTTCAGATTTTGTGAAAGTCTATCATGAGAGTGTCCATAGTCTGGAGTTAACCTCTGATATTGTTTTCCAACCTAGTATAGTTCTTCAGTTAATTAAAATTTGGGGGGGGGAAACACTGTCCCAGCCAACTGCCTTGATTTTTTTCTGAGATACATGTTATAGATTACCTGTACCAACTTTTTAAAAGAATAAGCAATGACAAGTAAGATGAAGGTTTTTTAAAAAAAGTATTAAATCTGAGCTGAAAATGAGCTACTTTTGAGTGTTTTTTATATCTCAGGTGTTTAATTTACATAGAACTTTGTAAAGAGGCTGCTCTGTCAGTGACAGGAAGGTAGTTAAGAAAGCACGTGTAAGCGATACCAAAAAAATACCCAAAAGAGGAGGTGAAATAACAAGGAGGTAATGGCAGCAGAGAAACTGAGGCCAAAATGCGAAGGAAGTTTTTGTTTCTGAGTCAGAGCACTGTGTATAGAATTAAGTTGTGGGATCCTGAGGTGCAAATGTTACTTATTGCTAAGTGTCGACAGCTGGATGACTCTGTCGGTTCTTTGGATGACCCCAGAGTCTCCTCAAGGACATATTTATTCAAACTGACCTTCTTTTGACTGAATTTGGATACTTCTTTCTGCAGGTTGGTAGGAGGTCTGCTCACCCTCAGCCTAGATTACTGCTTCGTCTTAGAAGATGAGGATGGCATATGTGGCTATGCTTTGGGAACAGTTGATGTGACTCCTTTCATTAAAAAATGCAAAATGTCTTGGATCCCTTTCATGCAAGAAAAATATACTAAACCAAATAGTGACAAGGAGCTGTCTGAGGCAGAGGTTGGTATAACCCATGAGACCAGAACTGTATGCCTTTCTTTCCAAAGCAGGTCTTCCATTTTCCTTTTGCATTTTGAGCTTCCATGTAATTCAGTTTTCATACCTATCTGAAGTCATTGATGAGGACAACTCTTTGATCTGTCGTTTTAGAAGGTGACAGTAAATTATTCACTGCCAGTCAGATGCAGCTGTGTGTTGTGATACATGCATGAGATGTACCTCAGTAGTAATCAGTATGGTGAATGTAAATGACCTTGATCTAGAGAAAATTACATTTTGAAAATAAAGGATTGCATATGCTCTGTTCTCCCCCAAAATGAGGTATTAGTTTCCCTGTGCTGCAGGTGAGGCTAACCCTACCCTAATAGTTGTATCAGTATAAGTATGAAAAACAAATTAAAGAGCACTTGGTTTTGGTATTTGCAGAGTGTGGCAGCTGTAAATGATGCAAAACAATATCTCACCTTTAGCAAGTCCTAAAAATCAGTATCTTGAATTGGTTTTAAAAGAAATGAGAAAAGCAGTGTCATCGAAGTGTCAGGAATATTGAAAAGTTTTAGCTGATGCATTCTTATAAGGAGATCAATGCATTTAGTATTCAGAGGTGCCAGTCCACACCTGCAAGTGGAAGGAGGTGTGGGCAAAGCTGTACTAGAGGCAAGTCCAGAAGTACCACTGCTTAGCCTTTTTCTTTCCCTCTCAAGAGGAAGGGAATGCTTTCCAGGAAGTGTTCTTCAACAAGTTGTCTGAACCCAGAGGCTGGTGTCAGACTGGTGGTGCTCCTGAGGGAATCCCCAGCTGGTGAGGGCAGGGCAGAAGAGGTGTATATGGCAGTGTGTCCTTGCTTTATTTGACTAGGACTTGGAGTCTTAAAGGAGGTGACAGCTCTGAGAGCACGGGCCTTCCCACAAGCAAAGCAAAGCTTCCTGTAAATGAAATTAAATGTTTGTCACCCTGTTGTGAAAATGGCCATTACTTAATTGGTGATGGGGGAGAGGCGAGGTACCTTTTAAAAAAAACAAAAGCCTTGCAGCAAATGTCAGCGTTCTGGGGTAGGTGTGGCTAGAAGATACCTTAACTCCACTGCTACTGTTGAAGGGGAGCCAGTTCTGCAGTCTATGGGTTTTATGACTTGATTCTTCCACATTTGCACAGTGCCGTGCTTTCAACTATGTGTGTGAAGTCAGGTTTTGAAGAAAAGGTAATGCATGTAAAGATAGCAGAAACTAAACACAGCAAAGCTGTACTAGGTACAGTAAGGGAGGAGAAGGGACCTTGATTTCCAGAACTTTAAAGCCAAATTTCAGAGAGAAAGCAGGAGGTATTTTGTGCTGAAATGCTGGCTTTTCCATTGAGATGTTTGAGACCACTTTTTGCTGTTGGTACATTGCTCCAGAATTTCCTACAGTATTTCAGAGAAAGTCTGTTTCTTGAGACTATGGGCTTGAGGCTTGTTCCTGGGAGTACAGAAGAGCTCTGTGTACTTTGCTCTTGAGATAGATGCTGTGGGATTTTAGGGATTTATACTTTTGTCACTATAAAGGAATGTAGAGAATATTCAGTAGTTGCTTAGAAGCCATTGTCATCAAAGTGACGTAGGGAAAAATTCTCATAGAATAGGATTGATTTGGTTTCCTTTATAGACCTCTTACCTCTTTATAATCTCAGTCTCCACTTTGGTTTGAAAAACTCCCTTTTTGTACTTTCTAGATAATTTCATTCAAATTGTTGACTTCTGATATGGTTTAGTCGTTCTCTAGTTTACTTAAATACATCTCAAGCCCCAAACTTCATGGGATAACTGAAACGTTTTGTTTCACAGAAGAAAAATCCAGTCCTGCACTTGTGTCATACTGCTGTGAGCTTGTCTTGCAATTTTGTCTACATTCCTGTCAGGGAGGTTTGTCTGATGTCTGCTTTCCCCGAGATTGGTTATTATTGATCACAGGAGATAAATGCATCATCTTTCTAACTGTTCCTTAGCTTCACCTGTATTCTACTCCTTGGTAACCTGTTTTACCTCTTGTAGCACTTCTGTGGTTGCAAGAAATAGTTACCGCTTTTGCCTTGATGCTTGAAGTCAGCATGTCTAGCTTTGAATGTTCTCTACAGGATTGTGCCTGTTACAGCTGTCATAAAGCAAAGCCCAGAGGAGCAGGTGTGGTTCTGGACCTTAAGTAGCTCAACAAGTTTGAAGTAGTAACTTTGAACAGAGATTGTCCTTTGCAAGAGTTTGAGAGATGGCAGTTGATGGATTTGAGGCGATTGCATTTAAACTGGACCTGAAAAGAATGTGGGTGTTGGTAATGTTATGGGTCCTTGTGCGATGAAGTTCTAGTTCAGGTTGTTATGATAATGACTTTCAGTTATTCAAGAAATGAAGTGAAATGGCTTGTTTGCTTGAGCCAGTGTTCCTGATACGTTTTAAAATTCAGTAACCGGCAGAGGGAATGACCTGAGTATAGTTCAGGTTTGGCTTTGTCTGCTTCCTTCTTACCTCATTTGATTGTTACATGAAGTTAATGTTCGATGTTAATGTTCCCAAAGACTTTCCTGAGTGATTGCGGTAGTCTTTGATCAACAACATCCTTTAGTCATCAGCAAGGTTTATTTCAACCTGCAGGCAAACTTGCCTTTGGGGCAAGTAGTCTAAGATAATTGCATGGACGTGAGAGTTGTTTCCAGGCCACTGTGCACCACAGACCACACGTGGAAGATTAGGATGTGCAGAGCTAAAACTGCTCATGTCTAATGCCAAGAAAAGGAAGATCTGTGCACAAACCGTTAGTTGTGGGTTGGCTCAAGGTTTTTCTCTCTTGAAGTGTAGGTCACTGAGAAGCCATGCAAGGAGTCTTGCAGTCCTCCTTTGACAGTCTGCGAAGCTTCTGTACCCTGCGTTTTTATCTGGAGTACAGAGAGCAATTCAGCAGGTGAAAAACAAAGTGACTTTCAGAGGTGCAGCTGAAAAACATGCAAATTTGGAGGTGTACTCTATGAGCAAAGCAGCCTCCCCTAATAAACTTGAATGAAAATGAGAAGCTGGATCATGATAAAATGTCTGTTTCCCATATTCCCTACAGAAAATAATGCTAAGCTTTCATGAAGAGCAAGAAGTATTGCCGGAATCATTCCTTGCCAACTTCCCCTCGTTGATAAAGATTGATATCCACAAAAAAGTGACAGATCCAAGTGTGGCCAAAAGCATGATGGCCTGCCTGCTCTCTTCTCTAAAGGCTAATGGTAAGTTTCTTGCACTCAGAATTCCTTGTTTCCTAACTACATGTTAGTTCTGGGGTGCAAGGCAAACTTGGGTTGGTTACATTAACATACTGTATTTGCATGTCAACCTGAGATACTTGATTCCTGCCATAGTTGACACTTTACATTTAGGTAAATAATCATAAAAGTTCTTCGGTAGCTGACTTTGGCTGCTGTGTTGGGTAAAAGGCAGCTTTGCACTGTAGCCATTATCCTGTAAATTAGCAAATAGGAAGAACTGAGGGAGCAATCTGGCAATGAGAGGACACAATTTTACATCTTGAACAACGTGCAAATGGCTGGGTTTGCCCTGCCGGTGTTGGTAACGATGCTTTTCCGTATGTGCGGCAGTGTGCACTGGTGGGCAATTACCAAACCCTTCATCATGGGGAAGTACTTGGCCGACTGCCTTACTGTGCACCCGAGGTTCACAGTTCCTTTGGTACCTTCTTCTAGTGCTATTTTCTGAGCCAACAGCAGAGTTTCAGGGTGCTTTTTTGTGAAATAAAAGGTGTGCAGAGGGTTTGTTCAGACTGACAGGATGTCTGCAGTGTGCAGTCCCTGTGGGAGGTGGTCAGCTATATTGCCATAAATCCGCTCTTTTCTGGGCACTGTGCTCCCTATGGAGCTGGGTTGAAATGTTAAAATAGGTGGGAACTCCAGTAATATTTGATGTCTGTTTTTTTTACAGTACCTCTTCTCCTACTGTGTTTTGTTTCTTTCTTCCTTCTTCAGGCTCCCGTGGGGCTTTCTGTGAAGTGAGACCAGATGATAAAAGAATCCTGGAATTTTACAGCAAGCTGGGTTGTTTTGAAATTGCTAAAATGGAAGGCTTTCCAAAAGATGTTGTTATCCTTGGCAGAAGCCTGTGAAGTACTTGACAGTGAACTGTTCCAGTACTGTAGTCCTTTAACAGCTGGGCAGGTAGTGGTGGGGATCTTCATATGGTCTAACTGCACAAAGCCAGCAATAAGCCAGCTTGGTAGAAGGGGCTATGCGAAAATCACCCATCACACATGCAGACTGTAATTTGTTAGAAGAGGATAATGCTGCTGAAAACACTGTTTTAACAAAGAGAAACCTTGTCCTCTCCTGGTCCAGTGTGAAGTGCCAAGGAACCTTGCATGGGCTATAGCTTCCCGGAGGAATCCCTCTCAATCAGCGCTGTGGCTGACAACAGTTCTCTGCGTTCACGTGACAACAGAACTGTGATCTCTGGCAGAACTGTCCGTGAAGATGCAGGATTTTTCTCTGTCCTAGTGCAGGGTGTGCAACTGGAAGTTGCAGAAATGGGAGGGATTGCTTGTGTCAATCAGCAAATTTAAAGATAAGTAGCTACAGTTCTATTTTTTACTCTCTTTATGCTTGTTGATAAAGCAATGACCTGTTGTCACTTCTAATGACCATTGGTTCAAGCTTTGTGCTTTGTTAGGGACAAATGTGCAGTGGTCTGTGGCAGAAGTCACTTAATGACAAACCTGTAAATTTCAGTGTATATAAATCTAGCCGAATGCTGACTAACTTTTTGTTTACCAGTTTTTGTAACTTTTTCTTTTGAAAAGCGAAATGGTATAGGTCCAAGATGGCACTTTTGCATAGCCTAAAACCACAGTGGAGAACGAATCTGTCCTCAGCACGGACCTTTCGTATTGTGCCTCGTATCCAGGGCTAGAAACGGACCATCTTGGGTAAGGGGAGTGCATCCCAAATGGTCTGTCCTTCAGACAGCAGTTTGTCACTGCCTGAGGTTATCATCATTCTCCTGGGACTGAAACAGCTATTCACAGGGTGGGCTGCCGAACCCATTCATTTTGGTAGCGTTCGCAT
>NW_010396500.1:0-1525 GCF_000710305.1 Buceros rhinoceros silvestris
GCGCTCCTGCAGCTGGGGCTCCGATAACAAAACCGAGAGAGCCGGGGGCTGGGGGTTTAGCTGCTGTTTCTAATCTGCGTCTGCGGTCGGGGGCTGCTTTCCTCACACGTACGTGCTGCTGTTAAGGGCTTTTGGACGTCGAGCTGTTGCTGTTTTCCAGGCAGTGTTGGGTACTTAACTCTGATGCTGCCAGATTCCCCAGTTTGAAGACGTTAAGTTTGAGGCAGCCAGCCTTCTGTCCGAGCTGTACTGTCAGGAGGTGAGTGCAGAAACCGCCGCTGCATTTAATTTGAGCATCTTTGGTCGCGGAGCAGCGTATCGCTGTTACTAATAGGGTGTGTGGACTCTTTAGAGGTCAGCTGCAACGTAAATAGCGAGTACTAAAGCATTAACCTAAAAACTTTTGGTCTTCCGTATCGTGAAAGTTGTGGCAGGAATTGCAGTGCCGTTCCACAGCAGAGGAAGTTTACTTGGCCCAAGTATTTCTTTAGCCCTCATTTAGACAAAGGCTGATTTGGGGAGAGGGAGGGAAGTGGATGGTTTTCCTCAGGCTTTTGTCGTGTTCCCAGGCTATTTTTATTCTTCTTCTCTGGAAGAGCCTGAACTAATCCTTACTTTCTCTCACACGCAGGAAAAAAGCGCGTTAGAATAGTGGCTGAAGGAATTGAGTAGCTGATAGTTCTGAGCAGACACACCAAGCCTGGGCGTGTGGGCCTGGCTGTTAAACGCTTGGTTTGCTGCTTTCCACGCTTTAAGGCTCCTGCCCTCAGAGACTTTGATGGGGGGCGAGCAGGGTGCGACTAGTTTAAAAGTTACTGTTGCTGTCGAGGTTCCCAGCAGCCGGCTTTCGATGCTGACCAGGGTGCCCTTTTCTGTTCCAGAATTCTGTGGATACAGCGAAGCCTCTGTTACGCAAAGCCATTCAGATTTCCCAGCAGACGCCGTACTGGCACTGCCGCCTGCTCTTTCAGCTTGCAGTAAGTGGTGATGGCGATAACCGTGGTGTATGTACGCATGCTGTAGCCCTGGGATCAGGGGACAAAGGCTGGAAAACAGCTGGATTCTTCTTAAAAAGAGCTTGGATACCCCCCCTGCCCCCAGATCATTGCTGCTGATGGAGACACACAGGGAGGAGAGTTCACGCTGTGGAGTACAGATACGCCGGATTGGGTCAAGGCCCGTTATTTAGGGAAGAAGGCAGCAAGGGTGATTCTTGGGCCCCGCTAACACAACTTTAGAGCCAGGACAAGCCACCTCAGGCCAGTGGTGAGGGCAGCTGTCCCCTTACAGCTGCTGGAAGTGTGTGTTTAATGATTTTCAACCCAGTTAGCACACGGAGCAGAACCGGGTTGGGAAGAGCAGCTGGCGCAAAGGCCTCCCGGCCGCGTCGCTCCTCCTGCTCTCTGAGGGGCTCTGCGTGGCTGCAGCTGCCCAGGTCAGACCGTCTTCACTGCAAGGAAATTGCTGGCAGACGCTGGAGTTTGTAGTGTCCAGCGTTTGTTCCCGTCTGTGCTTCAGCGGTGGA
>NW_010396500.1:1641-5547 GCF_000710305.1 Buceros rhinoceros silvestris
CAAAGCGCTGGTTGTCCTGAGTGACCTCGGGAAATGTCAGTGGTAGGGGGGGGAGTGGTTGGGTAAGTGCAGGTGTTCCTGGCAAGGAATCCGATGATCCATTGAATGGTCCATGTTCACTTGTAAAGCGCAGGAGTAATTACTCTTTAAAAAAATCTCTGATTAGCTTCACAAAGAAAACATCGATATGGTTTTTTTTTTCTATTTCAGCAACTACATACACTTGAAAAAGACTTAGTATCTGCGTGTGACCTTCTGGGGGTGGGAGCAGAGTACGCTCGGGTGGTGGGATCCGAGTATACCAGGTGAGTTCCTGGGCTTTTTCCCTTTCCCATAGAAAATATGTTTGTTTCCACTACTCTTTGTCTGCAGATATTCAGGTTCTGTTTAGAGATGTGATTGCTACGCAGGCAAACCAGTATTTCTGAGCGTTCCCTCGGATCTGAGGGTTTCTCCAGCTCCTCACTAAAGCCAATAATGTCCACTAAGACTCTGGAGAGTTGGGGTTTGTCAAACCGAACTTTGTTTATTGGCTTTACCAGCAGCAGCTTTCCCAGTTGCCTGGTTTGGCTGTAGAAACTGTTGTAACTGGAGCTGTCCAGAGCTTGGAGGGCTGGGGTTGCGAGTGCGGGGCTGTGATTGAACTGGTCGTCAGGCTCTATGACGTGCTTTCTGTGGCAGGTGCCTTCGTACTTCCTTCTCGGTGGCCTCTGAGAGGCAGAACAGCAGAGTTCTTTTTTCCTCAGCATTTATATATGCAGTTGTGGTTTGGGTAACTTTTTTTTTTTGAGCCTGACATCATTTTGTTTCATTTCAGAGCACTGTTTCTGCTCAGCAAGGGGATGGTAAGTTGGATGCACTTCTATAATAAACTATTTACTTGTTAACTAGAATAATGTGAGTTACCTGCCTGAACGCAGGGTGTTTCTTCTTTACGTACCTTGTTTGTCCATGTGAGTGAGCACAGTGTTAAAATACATCTGGGATAAGCCTTAGGCTTCCAGGATCATGTGAAATTCTTGTGAACGAATTTGGGGTTTTTTTCTCCTTCATTAATTATGGCAAATAATTTCCAGGCTAACTGGAAATTGTCACTGTCGTTAGGGATGAGGAGGCTGGTGCTCTTGAATTGAGTGTCTCTGAGACTAGCTTTGTCCCTGGGGCTCTGCTGTGGTTCTCTGAGCGTTTAAACTGGTCAGCAGAAAAATCATGAACTTTCCTTTTAAATCGTAGCTCCTTCTAATGGAACGGAAGCTGCAGGAGGTGCACCCGCTCCTGACCCTTTGCGGGCAGATAGTGGAAAACTGGCAAGGAAACCCCATCCAGAAGGAGTCGCTGCGCGTCTTCTTCTTGGTCCTGCAGGTCACACACTACCTGGACGCGGGGCAGGTACGTGTGTTGTGCTTCTCACAGCTCCCGTCTGAGAACTGGGGAGGAAGAGAACTGCCAAAAAAGGAGCTGATTCATACACCGAGGGATTTTGGGGGGATTTTTTTTTTTTTTGGCTGTGCCACGCTTTTTGTTAATGCAGCTTAATTTCTGCAGATTTTAATCGCAAATGAAGTGAGGAGCAAAGAAATTACATTAATTTCTCCTTCCCCGAGGAAAGGTTTAGTGAGATATGCTTATAACCGTGGCAGCCACTCTCGCTTCTGTATAGTATCGGTGGAGATAACGGGCTTTGTGTGTAATTCTGAGAAACACTTGGAGTGTTTCTTGGTCATATATGCAAATGTGAGGGGCTGATGGTTGTCAGCCTTGGAACAGGCCTGAAGCAGTCCCTGTTCTTCCACGCTGTTGTTGTGATTTATGCATGGAACAATGTCCTGAATCTGGGGATTGTTTATTGCCCGGCAAGTCTTCCCGACTCCTTAAAAGTTGGAGCGGGCAGGCTGCAGCATCTGTGTCTGCTGCAGGTGAAGAGCGTGAAGCCGTGCCTGAAGCAGCTGCAGCAGTGCATCCAGACCATCTCCACGCTGCACGACGACGAGATCCTGCCCAGCAACCCTGCGGATCTCTTCCACTGGCTGCCCAAGGAACACATGTGTGTGCTCGTCTACTTGGTGAGAAGCTCTTTTTTACTCCATATGTATTGCTAATTGATGAGGAATCGGCTCAAACTTGCTGGCAGCCAGCAGCGATGGTTCCGCAGGCCATATGCTGCTTTACGTTACGCTGGCAGTTGAATTCTGCCGCGGCATCTGTGAGTGAGCTGCTTCCAGTGATGTTTGAAGAGGCTGTGCACGAAGTCTGGAGACTGGAATGTAGCTTTATCCGTATCGAAGCCGAGGAGAACCAAGTGAACTCATCCAAAGCAGAACTATGTGGGCTTATTTTTACCAACAGAGCGACGGTCTTGACTTCAAAGCGCTGAAGCAGGTTGCCCCACTTGTTAAATACGGTGATACTCCTGAGCAACATCCGAAGTTAGTTTAAGCAGCTGATAGCTGAGGAGTTGGGTGAACTCCCTGACTTTTCCTCCTTGCGCAGATGATTTCTCAAACTCCTCCCTGTGTTTCCCGGCAGGTGACAGTGATGCATTCCATGCAAGCAGGATACCTGGAGAAGGCTCAGAAGTACACGGACAAAGCACTCATGCAGCTGGAGAAGCTAAAAAGTGAGGATAAGGATTATCGTTTAGCTGATGCCACAAGAGTCCGTTACTTGTTGCTGATATAAATTGAAACCATCCCAACCCACAGCAGCCTTGCTGATCGGGATGTTTCTGCTGTGTCCAGGAACTTTGTTTTCAAAGTGGGTAGTTACTTTGAGTACAGAAATTGTGTTTTGGGGGGTTTATCATAACTTAGTGCCTGCATTTTCCGGCTGCCTTTCTGATTGTCTGGGTGTTCGGTTATCCAGGCTCTTGATCCTTTAAAGCAAGTGCGTGTTCCCACGGAGTTTGTCCTTAGCTGGTGCTCAGGCTCCTGCTCCTGATGGTTCAGGCATTGTGGGTTTGGAGGGTGTCTTGGATCTATTTGAAACCTGTGCCATCCTTCCTGTGGCGTACGGGCAAGGAGCTGGGCACTCTGCTGACTCCTCTGACACCAAACGCTCCTCGCTCTGGATTTCCTCGAGGGAGTCTGCCCTGGTCTTGCTGCCCCACTGGCAGCCGAGGGGGAGGCTGCCTGCGTAGGGTGTTAACGTTGCCTTAACTCCACTGATGCGTTTCCTTCTGTTCCCTTTGCAGTGCTGGACTGCAGTCCTATCCTGTCGTCGTTCCAGGTTATTTTGTTAGAACACATCATCATGTGTCGCCTGGTCACGGGGCACAAAGCCACAGCGCTGCAGGAGGTAAAAACGGGGTTTCGTCCTTTCCCCGGTTGTGGATGTGTGCGGCGATAGCTTTTAAAACGGGGGGATTTCAGCTTTGGAGGCAGATCCGTGGGCTCAGGTGGGGTTTCCAGCAGTGCTGAACTGCTGACAGCTGTAGTCAGGCCTGACAGTCTCAGGGTACCTCAACTCGAAGCTGTGGAATTAGCCTCCTCTTAAGCATTTTTTTTAAGAAGGCTCTGGAATTGCTCACGGACTCAAAAATAACTGACCGGTGGCTACAACTGACACTCCCCTGGTCATACATCATCGTCTGACTCCGGTGCCTTCCCTTTCCCTCGGATTCATGATGGTGAAGAGTTTTAACTCTTCCTCGCAGCATTGCTGTTGAGTCCCAGTAGTTCTCAGATTTTAAGGTTCTGCCTTTCTCTCCTTTCCTCCTCTTACACACTTTGAAGGGAAGGAGGAGGGAGCATTATTTAATGCGAGAACTGCGCTTTTTTTCCCGTTCTCAGCCTTTTTTATCTCCTGTTCACCCATCCCTTATTGATAGGACAGACTGCTGTATCATCCCAACCCCTGCTGTCAGCCTCCTCCTGAATGTGCTCAGGGGGGGGGGGGGGGGGTAGCCAG
>NW_010396500.1:5650-6112 GCF_000710305.1 Buceros rhinoceros silvestris
GGGGGAAGTTCAGCCTGCTAAAAAAACCGTCATTGCTTCTGGCTCATCAAACTCGTCACGAGCCCGTACCCCGTGGAAGGTTTTGGTTCCCGTTTTTCTCTTGCGTGCCAACTCAAGTTCTGGAGCGCATCAGGAGAGATCTGTGACTTGGTTTGCAGCTGGTGCCACCATATGGTGGAGCTGCTGCAGAGCAGATAACTCCAAACCAGCGTGGGCTGTGTGGGAGGAGAGTGTGTGGAGCAGCGGGTGGGCCCGTCACGAGCCCGTACCCCGTGGAAGGTTTTGGTTCCCGTTTTTCTCTTGCGTGCCAACTCAAGTTCTGGAGCGCATCAGGAGAGATCTGTGACTTGGTTTGCAGCTGGTGCCACCATATGGTGGAGCTGCTGCAGAGCAGATAACTCCAAACCAGCGTGGGCTGTGTGGGAGGAGAGTGTGTGGAGCAGCGGGTGGGCCCTGCCTTGA
>NW_010396500.1:6269-6847 GCF_000710305.1 Buceros rhinoceros silvestris
GCTGCCGCCTGCTGACTGATGGTATGATGCAGGCGGATGGATTTAGAGCATAAAGTGAAATGGAGAAACAGGACCTTAAAATACTGCTTTTTGCTCACAGATTTCCCAAGTCTGCCAGCTCTGCCAGCAGTCCCCCAGGCTGTTCTCCAACCACGCGGCCCAGCTGCACACGCTCTTAGTAAGTGTCCGGGATTAGCAGTGAACTCCCGACTCTTCGGGAGACCCTCCCCGAGACCCCTCTCGTCACCAGTAAACATACGGCAGCAGCCAGCAAAATCTGGGGGTCTGTGTTGGCGATGGCTGGTTGTGCTGGGGGGATTGCACTCGGTGCTGTTTTAAGAAGGGCCTCAAGCCTGCTTTAAATCAGTGACATACAGTGATAGATTGTCTGAGGTAAACAGGCACCGCTGCGCACCTTTGAGACAGCGTGGGGTGGGAGCTGGAAGGGGGAATTGCTAGTCGAGTGGTATAAGAAATCGAGAGGGTTTTCTTGGATAAATCGGACGGGGTTTTCAGGAGCGGACTCTTGTGAATGACATGGTGTATGAAGTGCTTGTTTTTCCCAGAGCCAGACAAAA
>NW_010396500.1:6906-8107 GCF_000710305.1 Buceros rhinoceros silvestris
GGTGGAGAAAGTGCTTGTTTTTCCCAGAGCCAGAAAAAAGCTGGTTTTTTTTTTTTTTTTTTTTTTTTTGCTGCTACTACCCTGAGGTTTCTGGGTGCCTTTCTTTGCTTTCTTGGCTTGCTATATTTATGTGTTACCTTAGAAATACCATTTCTTCCTCAGGGGCTCTACTGCATTTCTGTTAATTGCATGGACAATGCAGAAGCACAATTTACTACAGCACTGAGGGTAAGATTTTTCTTCTCAAAGTCTTTGCTGTGGATGTTCGGTGTGGAAATGGGCTTGTTGTAGCTGCTGTGTGGGTCAGTGGATGGTTGAGGTTGGAAGGGGAATCTGGAGATCATCATCTTGATCCTGGTTCAGGTCAGGAGGATTCGTAACAGCAAAATATCAGACACCAAATGTGGGGTGAGCCAGTTCTGGGTTAGGTTCTGGGGTATTTGACGGTGCTGTTGGTGTGCTCTTTATTTTAGCTCACTACACACCAAGAACTGTGGGCGTTCATCGTGACAAACCTGGCCAGCGTGTACATCAGGGAAGGCAACCGGCACCAAGAGGTGAGCTGGAGTCTGACCGTCCTTCGGAAAGCCAAACTTCCTCGTTCACTTCCCGTCTGCTTAGGGGGTTTGCCAGGTTTAACTGAACACTGAGACGTGTCTGAGCCCTCGGTAGCAGCTTTTCAGAGATGCTCTTGCAGGTTTCATGTGAGGAGGCTGTGAAGGAACTTCTTCACCAAGCGCACAGTATGTTGTGAAAAAGCTTGGAGAGCAAAAGTAGTAATTTAGAAAGTTTGAGTTTGCTTAGTTGACTTTTTTAATGAAATAACAAATCTGACGCAGTATTGGTTTGAGCAGCTCAGATACTAGAGCTGAAAGTTTCCCGAGGAAATGAAGGTCCTGTAGGTTATACAGTCTGAGAACTTGTGTAAAGCTTGATTTTAGGCTCAAAATGGGCATGAAAACTCAGGTTGGAACGTTCGTGCTGTGAGCAGTACGAGGGAACTGGAGGGGCTGTGTGGGGACTTGCCCGTTATTTGATGTGCACTTGCTGTGGGTACGGTAAGCCTGTGCTGCTGAGAAATGCTGATTTTTTTTTTTTTTTTTTCATTCTTTTCCCCTCCCTCTTTGTAGCTTTACAGCTTATTGGAGAGGATAAACCCAGACCACAACTTCCCAGTGAGGTGAGAATTCCAGAACCGCTC
>NW_010396500.1:8194-11621 GCF_000710305.1 Buceros rhinoceros silvestris
CGCTCTGCGTGCTGACAGGGCATCGGTGATGGGAATGCTGGGTTTGTAGCAGGCTTTTTTAAAAGAAAACAAAATAATCCACTTCTTTTCGAGGCAGAAGTTCCGAGCACGCGTTAAATATCCTGTTTTGTTTGGAGATGTGATTGTGGGGCGAATCCCTAGAACTGGGTGTGATGGTGTAGTGGCTGTGCATGCCGGCGTCTCAGTGCCTTGCTTTGTCCGCAGCTCCCACTGTCTTCGCGCAGCGGCTTTCTACATCCGAGGCCTCTTCTCCTTCTTTCAGGGAAGATACAACGAGGCAAAGTGAGTATAAATCGGTGCGCTTGGAAGGTGGGGGGGAAAGGAGCAACTAAATCAAGCTTTTTGAGACAAAGATTCACCCCCCAAGGCCTTGCTTGCCAGCCCGCTGGCTCCTCTCCCTGCGGGGTTAGCCGACCTTCTGCAGCACACGTCTATTCCCGAGCGCTAATATTTGCCAGTTGGATTAATTCAGTTCTGAGCGATGTTTCTTACCTACTGGAGAGGAAGTGGAGCTTTTAGAACACTCTTTTTGCTCTGTTTTGGTAGACGATTTTTGCGAGAGACTCTGAAAATGTCAAACGCGGAAGACTTGAATCGATTGACAGCGTGTTCACTCGTGCTGCTGGGTCATATATTCTACGTGTTGGGGAATCACAGGGTGAGTGTCTCTGCTGTCGCCCTGCAAATTTTTGGTGTGTCCCGATTTTCTTCAGCAAATGATGTTTTGTGCAATTAACTTAATTCTCACCATATGCCAGAGCACGTGAAATATTTCTGTTATCTCGTGCAACACAGACACTGTAATTCCGAGGGCAGAACAAAATTCCAGACAGCTTTCAATATGGTGTGTTTGGGTTATTGTCCCGTTAAGCACTTCCTCGTTAGCTAGACGCAGTCTCACAAATTTAACATCTCTGATGTGTATTTGCAAGAGGAAAAAAAATATTCATTTTATTTTGATGTCTGCTCTTCACCAGGAAAGTAATAACATGGTAGTACCAGCCATGCAGCTTGCAAGCAAGATCCCCGATATGTCTGTGCAGCTGTGGTCCTCGGCTCTCCTGAGAGGTAGGTTAGGAACAGGTCTTGTATTTAAAAAAAAAAGGCAGCAAAGGGCCCGTTGCTGCTGACTAGGGGTGTGTGGGGATGTACAGCACCACCCACCCTCGCCCAGAGACTGCCTGGCTTTACCAAATACCACTGGAAGTGCAAGGTGGTGCTTCCTGCCGTGGACCTGCAGCTCCGGCGCTGCTGGCAGATGCTCCAGCTGGGTTTTGGGGGGGGGCTGTAAGAGGCCTGGGGTGAGAAGGTGCCGTAGAGCTCCAGCATCCCTGCGTGACTGGTGCGTGGCAGCGGTGGGGTTAAGGTTCAAACAGCTGAACTGCGCACCCTGTGGAGAGGGTTCCAGTTTGCCCCCCTGTAGCGTCTCTGCTGCTGCTGCTCTGCTTTTCCTCGACCGCAGTTCCGGTTGTAGTAAACACTTGATTACGTTTCACTCAGGCTTTGCTTTTGAGTAGGGGCTTAATAAATATAAGAGACTATTATATCGCCTCGTACATAAATACTGTTTAATCTGACTTGGAGAGCCCCAGGGTGCTTTGTTCAAATATTGACTAGCGTCTTGGCAGCCCGTCAGCATTAATGCTGCAATTGATTTGCTCTCACTAGAAAATAAAGCAGCAACTCTGCCCTTTTTTCCAAGAACTTCCCCCGCAGCTTCAATTTCTATTACATTGTCATGTTTGCTGCCGAGCACTGCGGGCCAGGCTTATTTTCTGCTTTGCTGTTGCCTTTTGCTACAAAACCGCTTCCAGGCAATTGAAATACTTTCCTTATTCATGTCCGAGTGGTGGTTACGTACAAAACAAGCCGATAGGACAATGATGAATCCACGGCAGATGAAACCACCTCGTGCTGAGCTGCTGCAGCCTCCGGTGGTATCCACCAGCCTGGGAGCAGCGAGAGGCAGTTCCCGTTCTGCTTTGGTTTTTGCTAAGAGCTTCCTCCGTAGAACTAATTACCAACTCTTGAAGAAAAGGTGCTTGATGAGGAATAACAAACCCACCACATCGAAAGGAGGGGCAGCAGCATGAAATCGTGTGATTCTTGTCGGCTCTGAGTCTTAAACCTGACTGAGCCAATACCTGTGAACAAACCTTGCAGGAACCGAGGCACTAGGATCAGCTTTGGGCATACGCAAAGAGCAAGTTTCTGCAGTCCCCCAAAAGCAAGGATTCACACCAAAAAAAGTGTTGCTTGACCTTTGAAACCCACATTGCTGGATCACGAAGCTGCAGTGGGAAGGCGGCTGGTCTGTGCTGTTCCCACTAGATGGGGCTGGGAACTAGAAAGACACCCAAACTGCTCAGAGGCTTTCACTGGAGCGAGGAGTTTTGCTTCCTCCTTGTAGAGCTGCTGAAACATTATTTGTAATAGTTGGGATCTCCTGTAACGCCAAACCTTGCCGCCTCCGCTGCCAGTGCTGTTGGGAGAGGGGGGGCTCCAGCTTCCTCCCATGCCCCTACTGCTCTCGGAGGTCTTCACCACCCTTTTGCCTTCCAGACCTGAACAAAGCCTGTGGAAACGCAATGGATGCACACGAGGCAGCGCAGATGCATCAGAACTTCTCCCAGCAGCTCCTCCAAGACCACATCGAGGCCTGCAGTCTTCCAGAACACAACCTAATCACGGTAGGCGAGCTTCCTCTTGCAGTTACGGGCGGCTTTGAGGTGAATAGACATGCTCTGCCTTCCTTCACTATTCCTTCCTTCTGCTGAGCCACTTCTTGGGTGCCAGAATTCAGTCCACCTCCAGTATCTACACTGGACTGATGAGAGGAAAAGGAAGTGACTCGGTTAATCCACTTTATGAGGGTTCTGGGAGGGTGAGGTCTGTGTGTCTTAGAAGTGTGTTCTTGGTACTCCAGAACTCTTCTACAATGGCTTTTGAAGGAGGGAGCCACTTCTCTTTGGTGACAACTGTTGTGTTTGAAAGACACTTGCTATGTTCTCAGGTGTAGTTTGGCAGCTTAGGTCGTCCAGTCTGCTGTGTTCTGGGAGCTGCTGCTAGGAGCAGTTTCTACTCATACTTTAGCATTCCTAAGTTGTTGTTTTTCCCCCGCTGATCTATAAATCTGAATTTCCAGTCAATACACCATTTGATGTGTGTATAGTTTTATGGTGCAGCTTTCTTTGGGCTTCAAACACTGAGGTCCCTCCTGGCAGAAACACTTCTGATAACTTTAAAATACAGAGTGGTTTCCTGAGCTGCAGCTCAGCAGGGCCGTAGATCATTTACAGCTCTGGACTGAAATGATGTCCGAAGGGGAACGTGAGATGCAGGGAACTTGACACCTCTTTCCTAACATTCCCTTTTGGGAGGAGAAAGCGGGGGGCCAGGTCAGCAG
>NW_010396500.1:11730-18743 GCF_000710305.1 Buceros rhinoceros silvestris
TTCCTGGCTGTGCTGGCAAAGGGGGGTCCCCTTGAGTCCCTTTGAGCCCTGAGACTCGTGAGAAGGGAAGTGTGTGTGATGTGGCCAGTGTGGAAACCCCTGAGCCAAGGCTGCTGCCTCCCCTGGCAAACGTTTTCTCCTGCCATTGCCGGATTGAAAATCTGGAGGGGGAAGAGGATTAAGAAGCGAACATTAAATCTGCCCGTTTTAGAAGATTTTGAGTAATGTGAGAGGAAAATATTTTAGTAATGAGATGAGTGAGAACCAGAGACTTTGACATCCAAAATTAGGCCCCTCATTTGTGCAAGTCACGGTTTCTCGTCCAAACGTTCACCTCTAAGAGCAGGAAATGTTTCCCCTTGAGTGCCCCTGGGCCCGGCCTCGGCTCGGGAGCCAGCCAGGGCTGGCGCGGCGGGCGGTGGAGTGGCTTCGACAGAAAGACCGTTCAAGGGACGGGAGCTTCACGCACCCAAAACAGAGTCAAACCTGACGCACAACTCCTGGTGATGAAATCTTTAATGATCTGAGGTAGAGAACGCTGCTTCCTCTGGCCTCACTGCCGTCCCTCCCCTCCCCGGGCAGCGGCCACAGGATTTTGATGCTGTTTGTTATCTTTCAGTGGACAGACGGACCACCTCCTGTACAGTTCCAGGCACAGAACGGACCCACCACCAGCCTGGCCAGTCTCCTGTGAAACAGAATCACTATCAGGACAGTGCGTTTAAAGAGAAACAAACAAACAAAAAAGCCAAAAAAAGGAGAAAAAATTCATGCAAAATCTTTTCTTCAAAGAAAAGGCAGCAAATTCCTCTTCTAGCGAGGGCCTTGTAGGAAACAGATTGCAGGAAGACAACGAACATTTCATAACGTGCGAAGCGAGAAGGGCATTTTAAGCTGCTTTTACATAAGGTGTGTGAATATACAGCTAGTGTGTATATACCTGCTGGTTTTAATCTGCTTTCCTCTTCCTGAGAACGGAGGTGTAGTCCAGAGGACGCTGTTCTGAAGGTGTTAGATTGCCGCTTTGTAAACGTTGTCCCAGGACGCGAAGAGGACTTGCACCGTTTCGGACACCAGTTGCATTCTAAACACTTCTCCCTTCCCTGGAGTGCGGTGCCAGTTGTAGCGTTCTCTGCGCCCTCCCGCTCCTGGCAAGGACTGGATTCAACCGGGACTGATCGTAGGACGCCCTCAAGTTCTAAACTTTGTTTCTGAGGTCTCGCTGTTTGCAAGTCGCTGCCGCTGCTGCTTGTAGCCTTGCAGCGAAGGGAAGGACAAGAGCGGAGTTCTGCCGGGCAGGCTGTTGGTGTCCTGGAGCTGAGCGGAGCAGGTGCCACCTCCTGGAGTCACGAGTGTGTGACAGTGTGCCACCACTTCATCCCCATGAGGGTCTTCTACCTCCCCGCACTGATGTCCAGCCCACACGGGGGAAGGCAGAACCACAGGTCTCTCCATCTCGGCTCTTTTGCCGTGATTCGTACGGAAGGAGGAAAGTTCTCGTCCTCTTGTCTAGTCCCTGCCTTGGCCAAGCAGCCGGGAAACAGCGATTCGCGTCCTCGCTGCAGCCTCACCCAAGGAAGGCAGCGTCTGTGCCTTAACAATTTTTACAAGTCAGAGTTAAACGAGGTGGTTAAACCCCAGATCCGATATAAGCCAGAGGCTTATGATAAAAACTAAACTAGAGTCTTGCCCTTGGCAAAAAACTCCCTGTTTCCAGACTCGTCTGTGTTAGCTTTCCAGTTCCCCCCAGTTCTCTGAACCCTTTGGCGGGGAGTTCTCGCTGTGTTGGCCCGTGTCTCAGCAGCTGTCTCAGAACAGGAGAGACGAGGCCCGAGTTGGTTCTGCAGAAAACAGTGTGAGAGTTGTTAATTCCGTGGAGCATCAGCAGCTTTAGAGGAAGGACCCGTGCCAGCCCGCGAGGTGCCGTGTAAAGCTTGCGAGGTTCATGGGGTTGAATAAAGGTGTTTTTCTCTCTCGGTAGCTCTGCATATTTATCTCCCAGCTTAAACAGGGGAGGGAAGAGGAATCTGCCAGAAAAATTAACTTGTGTAGGGCTTTCTGTGATTGCTGCTTTTTCTGAGGAGGGTATTTTAGAGGCAATATTTGACCCCCTCAAACTTTGAGAACTTTTCTTGTAGGAGGAATACTGTGAAATCTGTCTCTAGTCATAGAGTGGTTTGGGTTGGAAGGGACCTTACAGCTCATCGGGCCGCCCCCAGCGATCGTTCTCTAAGCCTTGTCCCCTGGCTGGCACCGGCTCCCAGAGCCATTTGCTGTTTGTAATTCAAACCCCTCCGTTTTTACCGCTGAATTGACGTTACGGGGACAAGTGCTTGTCTAGTTACCAAAACAGGACTTCGTTTCCTCTCCTGGACACGCGATGCCGATTTAGGTCCCGTCCTCAGACACTGCCTCTTGCAGAAGCCGTGTGTATTTTGGGCCTTGTTAACTCCCCAAGGGGTAAACACAGCCTCAGAGCTGGTGTAGGGAGTGCGGCGTAGTCCTGGGTTTGCAAGAACAAAACTCGGTGCTGTTTAAGGTCTCCCTTAGAACTCAAAAAATAGAAATCTGTGAGTTAGTGCCCAGGGTAGGAGGAGCATCTGCGCTGATGGACCCTGTTGTGCATCACTTGCTCGCTGAGATCGTGTGGTCTGTCACCCGGCTCTCACCATCTCCCGTCCCCTACGAAGCAACAGCCGCCTGCTGCCACCTTCCCAGGGCAGGACCTGTCCTCATGTCAGCACCTGGGCACTGCCCGTGTGGCCCCGGTTTGTGGCAAGGAGGTGGGTTCACACTTGCTCCCCGTGGCCTGGGACAGCCATGGTCTGTAGCTGGTGGAACAGCTCCTAGAGCTCAACAGCGCGTGTGGGTTTGGCTGTGGATCGGGTAGATCCACCCTGGGAACAGCGATACCCCATGGACTAGTGTTAAGCCTTTCCCTGTTTTTTTCTGGCACAGGGAGCAGTGTCTCTCTCTGGCTGTTCCTGCTCTCAGCCACCAAGTTGCAAGAACTCGGTGCCTGTTTTTAAGCACCTAAATGCCATTCTGCTGGTGCCCTCAGCAGCTGAGGAGTGACCAGTGACTGAAACGTCCTGGAAAAGCTGCTCGAGTTGCATTCAGATAATCCAAGCACTCCCTTTTTTGTCTTTTCTCACCCAATCTGAGGCTGTTACTTACCTGACAACCTGCCCATCACAACTGCGACAAATTGCTTTAAATGCTGGCCAAAAAAGCACTGCTTCTAGGAGGCAACATGAAAAATCCCGTCTCGAGAGCTGTGGTTTGGGCCGAGCTTGACAACAGCAGGTGAAACGTCCAGCAGTGCCGGCACAGGCAGCGGCAGCTCCTGACGGCACCCTGCAGCCGCTCGGGGACTGGCAGAGCTGCGGGGACTTGCAGGAGAGCGGTTTGCAGCGGCAGTTTTCTGTTTTCTCCTTGGTTCGTGGGCGCTCGCGGGGCTGCTGTGCGGCTCGGCACCGGAGGGACAGGCCGCCTGCGCGCGGGCTGGGACAGGAACCGTTGGCCGAGCGTGGTGGTGGAACTTGTCATGTCAGGAGGAACAACTCGGGATTTCCCCGTGTGGCGAGTCGCCTGCAGCAGGGCTTTGCTTTCACGCAGGACAGCGCTGGGCCACGCCGCCCCCCAGAACTCCGCTCCCTTCCCAGAGCCCTCTTCCCATCGCAGGATTTCAGAAATCATGTAAATTTGCAAATAACCGGGTGATTTTCTATCTCTCAGATCCAATGTACATTTGTTACAATGTACAGTGCTTTTTAACTACACTTGTATATTAAATTATTTAATAGTTTTTGCTTTTCAGTATCTTTTGTATGTAGCAGAGATTAAAATGAGGACCTCAGCACGGAAGTTCTTCCTAATTTTCAAATGCGTATGTAAAGGTGAACAGAAAAGCAGAAGTTTACAGGTCACAGATGATGTTCTGTTCAGTGCTCGGTCTCTCTAACTTGATTTGAACAACTTATTTCTAATCTTGTCCAATCGTTTAATTCTCTATGGAAACAAACACAAAGTCTTTTATGAACCTCTGAAAAGATTATTCTTCTAAAGATGGAATTTAGAGAACTGTACAGTTTTTCTCTAGTATTTTTAAATGAGTAGCAAGAACTCAGCGGAAGCATCTAGTGGCTGGTTTGTAGATAGTGTAAAGATGTGTGTGTGGACAGAGCGGGCGGGCGGAGGAGCGTGTGCCTGCTGCAGCTGGGGTCCTACCTTGGACCAGCAGCAAGGCCCACGGACACGGGACAGCCAGAGCACTCTGGCGGCCGGGGAATTAATAAGAGTAAAATACAAATCAAACTCCATGCCTGCTGTGACGCCACGAGCGAAAGTGCACACTGGGGCCTCGCGTTGCCGGGCCGGAGCGCAGCTCGAGGTGTCCCGGGTATCTTCACTGCTTCAGTTTTACTGTTTTTCCAAATTCACCACAAAAAGTGGTGACAGAAGGAGTTCAGTCGTGCCCTGTTTTCTGGTCGAGGTTAGCGGCCTCTCGCAGGCACGCCGAACAAACCCCCTCCCGCTCCTGCTGCAGCGGTGAGGAGATGAGGCTGTACAGAACCTCGGGGGGATCGTCTGTCCGTGCTCTTCTATGGTCTGTCCTAGCGAGTGTGTAAATGTTCCTGCAGTGAACCTTTAACGTTACGTCAGGTTGTACGAGGTGGTGTTAAGTGTTTGTAGCTCTCCCCACGCAGCAGGACTTGGACCTTCCGCCCCTGCTCCTTCTCCACGCTGTAAATACGGTAACTGGTGTCGTGAGGTGGAGCCGGGGCGTTACTTTGCTGCCTTTGTTTCCTCTCGTTTTCTATATTAGAAGAATTTTTAAATAAAGTTTAATTTTACTTCTTCTAGCACTTTGTAGAAGGCCGATTCCTTGAGCTGATCTGCAGAACCCTGCCTACAGGGGACGCGGTGTAGGTGGTGGCAGCGACTTCACCCTGCTGGGAGGTGTTTGAGGCCCCGTCCCGACTGCGGGATGGGAGGGCAGGAAGGTGCTGGGGGGAGCGGGGAGAGGTCGCTGTGCTGCCTCCCTCGGGCTGCGAGGGCTCCTGCCTGCCACGAGAACCAGAATTTCCTGCTTGAAAACCTCCGCCTGACTGGCAGCGGCGGCCGAGGGTGGCTGGGAGGCTGCTTTGGAACCCCGGGAGCAAACGAGGCTTTGGGGGATTGTTCTGGGGGTCTGGGAGCGAAGCGTTTTTCACCACAGCTGTGCAAGGAGGGTGTCGAGTATGTTTTATCTTAACATCCGGTACCTGGTTTCACAGAGGTGGCTTTTTTTTTTTGTCTTTTGTCCCCAAACCTGAATGGTTCCAGCAGGTATTTTACATTTTGAACTTCAGTTTGAAAGGAAAACTGCTGAATTTATTTGTTTGCAAGTAAAACTTTGAAGAAACTAAAATTTTTAAAACTTAGGGCAGACTGTCCCTTCCAAAACGTCACCTGAGCTGCTCAGCGGGTCCCCTGAATTGCATCACAGGAGCCGAGCAGGTTTTGTTCCAACAAGTTACTCACTATACGAAAGTTTTAACCCAAAAGGCAGCTCCCTTTCTGTTGAAAGTACGGGCCCTGCTGTCACTCCCCTCTCCTCACCCTGGGCATGTGCAGCAACTTCCTCTGAAAAAAAATTACATCTGGCTTCAGCTGAGCTGTCACCACCTTCTCCCCCGTTGTGCCTTGTTCGTCTGCTGCCGGGGCCGACTGGAGTCTCCTCGCAGAGGATGCACTGAGTGGCAAAGCTCCCCGTGAAACACCCCTGAAACACCACCCAGAGCGACCCCAGCCTGGGACCTGCCTCACGGGCCCAGAGGCACAGCCGGAGTTCAATCCTCCTCGTTTTGCTGTGCAGAGGCTCGTCGCAAGCTGGCTGAGCAAAGTGAAGCAGCCAGCCCTGCTGCGCAGCGCGGTTTCTGGTGTCGAGGTATTGGCTTGGTCCACGTAAACGCTTTGTTTGAAACATAAACCATCTTCCAGCCTCTGCTGGGTCCTGCCTGCGCGCACGGCGAAGCTCCCCATCACCTCGGTGAAATTCTGGGCATCCAGAACAAGGGAAAAAGATGCAAAGAGATTTCTGGCCATGCCCTCCCCTGGCTCCTGGGTAATAAAATGTGCTAAACCTGTTCCGAAGCTCTCCTGATGACACAGCAAGCGAAGCCAGTTGAGCTGCAGCACCTGCCTCGGTTCCTGTGGGGATCAAAGCACCTCTGGAGAAGGCCGCAGCCCTCGGTAGTTAAGCAGAAAGGCTGGGATGGCCCGAGGGGAAGCCGGTGGCTTCTAGTGCACTGGGAGAAGTCGTTAACCAGAGTAACAGCGGGCTGAGCTGCGCATTAACCCTTGGTTCGTTATTCGTAGCTGAAATTGCCTTGTGCAAAGGGCAGAGGAAGGTGCTTTAGAGCAAGAAAACTTGTGTTCAGTCTTACAGAGGGTATGGAGCACAAAGCTGTTGACAGAAATGGTGAATCTTTAACCCAGAGTGGAAAACAGCTACGAGGAGTGTTGGAACTTTCCTGCCATGGGCTGAAAGGCTCTGGCAGCCGGCGTGCTGCCGAGTCCCGCTCTGCTTCTGCTGCTCTGTTCCTGCAAAAGCCTCGATGAGGGCTGTTGCGTGGAAAATACCTGCTGAAAGAGTGGTGCTGGCTTTATAAATGCAGGGCAGTTCCTGTCACTTTATGTGCCCTCAGTTACAAACTTGCCTCCCTCAAGATTGCTTTTGCCCCTTCTAAGAACAAGCTCACTTGCAAGGCTCTGAGAAGGCAGAAGCAGAAGTCCTGCGGCTGACGGCGGAGACAGCGAGGGCAGGCTGCAAGCTGGCAGCTCGGAAGACTTTTTTTTATATGAATGCAGCCGTTCAGGGAGTCTCCCGGGGAGAGTTGATTTATTAATTCCTTTGGTGCCGTTTCTACGCATTGACCTGACCAGGCGGCCCCCGGTAATCCCACCCGCGGCGGGTCCCATGCACCGCGCAGCCCCTGAACGCGGCCGAAGCTCTCGGCTCCGGCCCC
>NW_010396501.1:0-5588 GCF_000710305.1 Buceros rhinoceros silvestris
CGGCTGCCAGAGAGAGCTGGACGGTGGCATCACTGCCGTGGGAAATGTGTCCGGGCTCTTTCCTTCTGTAACCAACACTTAGGAGCTAAGACGCTTCCACCAGAATTCCCGTGGTTCCTGTGAGCCAAAGCCTGTCCGCGGGTGCCACTGACCCCAAAGGTGTTTCTTGCTGGATGCGCTTTAGGAGCTCTCTGAGCTGAGTCCCCTTTGGGCAGAGGCTGTGAACCTCCCGGACAGTGTTTTAAAGGTGGGCAGGGAACGGAATCACCTTCTTCTTCCAGGGCCTTTGCTGCAGATTCCTCTGCTTTGCTCTGGGCCACTAATCCCGGCTGTTCATTGAGGCGGTTGGGGAGAAGAATGACCCATCAAATAAAATAGGGGTTTTTTTGTATTGAGCCAAGAAATCAGGGGGCTGATGCGGTTTTCCAGCTTGGCGGAGCTGCTGCCGGGAGGAGCTGGCCCGCTCCCAGCTCGGGTTAGGGGTGTTAGGGGGTGAGCTATGGTGGGTCCTGCTCAGTAAGACCCATTTCCTCCCTGGAGAGGGCCGGGAAGGCTGGCACCCGGCATTTCTTGGCCCAGGTGGGACAAAGCAGCGTGTTTCTGTGAAGTTTTCATTACAAAATACAAGTGTCTTGTGTTCGAGGGGGATCTGGGGTTTCAAACGCCGGTCTGAGGACAGGGTGATGCAGGAACAGCCTGTTGGAGAAGAGGCTGGATGGGAGCTCCTCTCCCAGCCGCTGTGCCCGGCTCTTTTGCCCTTGTTTCATATTTCCAGCACATTTCCAGTTAACTGTCGTGACGTACCGCCTAAAGACGGTGCTGAAGTTGTGCCCGTGGTCACCCAGGCGGCGGCTCAGTGGTTAGAGGAGTCTTCCAGGAGTCGGAGGAAGCGAGTTGGCTTCCTGGGATAGATCCCATTAGGCCTCTACGCTGCTGCACCCTCTGTCTGGAAGCAGCTATGCTCGCCTTTGCAGAGCTGCTGTCGGCCCTTTTCGGGGCTGTGGAGGTGCCTCCCTGATACCTAAAGCATGAGGCGTCAGCGGTGGAAGCCCAGGTGCCTTCTGGCTTGGATGGATCAGCTCAGAGCAATTCCATGGACTTTAACGTCAGGTCTGGGGGGGTCGGTCCCTGTTCCGGGCTGACCATGACTGAGAATTGTCATTTTAGAGCTTAGTTTCCCCCGTGTGCTGAAGAGGCCTTTGGATCGAGGCCCCTGACGGGTACTTCGAGCCTTGTCCGCTCTTGGGCGTGGGAACAAACAAAACAGCAAAGTGGATCCCAAAGCCACTCCAAGGAATGTTTATTCATTTTTTTTTTTAAAAAAGGTTCCACTGATACATGCAGTCGTGGGTCTTCTCTGACGTAAACCTCCCTGCAAACAGGGGGAAAAGAGCCCAACACTTCTTTTTTGAGGGTGTTATGGGAACCTACAAAAAATAATCAGCCCTTTCAGTGTTCTTGGGCACTGTGAGACGTGGACGAGCAGCGACTGGAGCACACTTTGCCTGTTGCTTCGGGTTTGTGCTGGTTTCCTGCTGGATTTTCTCTCTGGTGGGGGCAGCCCTGGTCTGGGAGGGCCTGGCAGCAGCCCTGGCTTTGAGGAGGGTGGGAACTCCCTGGCTGGTGGGAGCTGCAGCACACCTATTCCCTCCTCAACCTGTTGTATTTTTGCTCCTAGCACCAGCGCGGGCGTAGCCGAGGTGCGGGGTGGTTGTGGAGTGGTGTGTTCTGCTGCTGGTAGAGACCATGGAGCGCTCAGTTTGGTCAAGGTGTTTCTTATTTCCCTCTGTTACTGGTCTGCCCTGCTGCCATGAACTGAATAAAACAGGTTGAAAACAAAACTGGTGCATCTCCGGGGCTGTGCTGGGTGTTCCATTATCCTCAGGGCGAGCCGCCTGCTCTGGCCCCAGCGCAGAGGCGGGGAACGACCCCTCAGCCGCTTCTTTTGGAGGGAGGGGGAAGAAAATGGAATGGCAGGGTGTGGTTATTTTCCAGTAACCATGGCTGTAAGATCATCCTCTGGGGAACACAAAACCAGGGAACTGGTAAAGCCGCAGCCTGGCAGGGTTCAGGTTCTGGTTTGAGGCTGTCACTGTCCTTCACTCCTCAGGGCTAAAACCAGAGCTGCTGGGTGGCTGCTGTCCCACTGCGGGGGGCCCAGGAACACGGAGCGATCCTTGGCTTTGTCCTGCCGGTCCCTGGTGTGCATGAGTGTTGAAACGAGTAACTGAGAAACAGGCAGCGATGGGGTGAGCCCTGCTTGGGGGCAGAGACCCTCCTGTGCTGATGGCAGGGACCCCTTGGCATCTGAGCTCCTGTGAGCAGAGCTGAGCGCAGAGGGGTGGGCTGCTCCAGCGAGACCCTTTTGCTTATCTCTGTCTATCCACGTTCTCTCTGCTCCTTTGATTTCCCTTTTTTCCGAGCTTCCCTCTGCCTTCAACCTGGCTTGTTCGTGGGGAGCGCCACGATCCGCCCGAGCCTGGCGCTGGGCTGGCGGCAGAGGGGGCCCAAGGCTGCGGTAGATGGAAACATAACCATTACATATGGAAATGTGTGAAGAGAAAGAAATAACATTTCTGTTGAATATGTTAGGAATTGCATTTCCTAGTTTAAAATAAGCATCTGAAATGGACGCATCTTTTGAAATTGGTTGTCAAAATAAAAAGCCTTAAGTGGAATGTTTGTCATATTATTTTTATCCTGAGTTAAACAACACGATTGCTAAAGGAAAGCGTGCAACTTTGGTGGTGGGTATTTTAATTTTTTTCTTCTTTTTTTTGAAAGCTCAAAAAGGCTGCTCTGTGTGTGAGGAATTTCAGGCACATCTTCAAGCTGGCCACTGAGATGCTATAATCAGTGCAGGAAGCAGCTTGGGCACTCTTTTATTAATTAATAATTTAATTGGCACATTGGCCAGTGCCTTGTAAAAGCCCTTAATTGCATCAGAATCGGTATTTTAATTTTTTTCTTCTTTTTTTTGAAAGCTCAAAAAGGCTGCTCTGTGTGTGAGGAATTTCAGGCACATCTTCAAGCTGGCCACTGAGATGCTATAATCAGTGCAGGAAGCAGCTTGGGCACTCTTTTATTAATTAATAATTTAATTGGCACATTGGCCAGTGCCTTGTAAAAGCCCTTAATTGCATCAGAATCCTTTTGCTAAGGCTCTGGTGACATTAAAATTCTTTCAGTGCCTTCTGTGGACCTTCTGATGGTGCGAGGGGCTGCGGCATCCTCATAACCACCAGGGAGAGGTCGTCGGTCTCCTCTGAGCATCTTCGGACCACCTTCTCAATGCGTCTAATTGTGAAAGTGCTTGGTCCTAAATTTCAATTATCTTTTGATGAACCTGGTGACATGAGTGGAGTTTGAATCTGTGGGATCTGGATTCAAGTAATTACGTGAATAATGAAGAGAAGTAATTTAATTTGGAAACTCCTTTTCAGTTTTGTAGATGGAGTTGGGGGTTCCTGTCTCCTCCTCCTCCATGAGGAAGTGTGGTCGCTGCTAACCGGCCCTTTTGCTGCCCTGGTGTGGCTTAAAGAAAAAGACAGGACCCATCCCCTCAAACGCAGAGATGTTTAAGGTCAGAAGTTCCTGGGGAAGAGAAGGAAGCGCTGGAACTGAGCGGTGGGGGGTAACGTTTGGTGCAGACCATTTCTGGACCCCCTGTCCATGGGAGGTTCAGGAGAAGGGGCTGCTTGGCTGACGTAGGTGTCTGGAGTGCAGTCCCAGATGGTCACTGCTGCTTCAGGGGGAGCAGGAGGACAGTTGTCACCGTGTGGTCAAGTGGAACCTTGGCAGTATTGGCACTTTGACTTTGCCGCCTCTCTGGCAAGAACTCCAAAGGCCCTGGGTATTCTCCCTGGGAAGCTACAGGACAAGGCTTCAGATGTCCCTTGATGTTCCTCAAAAGATTCATGCTCTTTTGCAGAGCCCGTCTGGAGGGCAGCTGGGGTTCTGTCTCCTCTGTCCCCGCTTTTGACTCAAGGAGCTGATGGTTTAGAGTGGGGTTCAGCTGTCAGAGACCCCAGGAGCAGCCCCCTCAGGTGGGGAATTCATAACCCCCAGGTGAGCTGCGCTCTGAAGGGGGTGCAGAGAAGCAGCTTGAAAGTGAAAAAGTAGCACATGCCTTTTTCTTACCCGTGGTGCTGGCAGAGGCAGGTCACTCACGCTCCGCGAGTGCTCGTCGCTGCCCAAGTGTTAGTGACCTGCCCTCAGAGATCCCCAGTTCAGCCCAGTCCTCCAGCCAGATCACCCAGAAGCTGTCGAGAAGGTGGCTAGGAGATGAAGCCAGACAAATGTGGGTAAGGAACGAGGCAAGTAGTTAGCAGAATAACTCTGGCAGTGGAGGGTCCTCCCCCTCCAGATCGGTTCTTACCGTGACTGGGCACCTCGCTGGATGAGAAGCTTCAGCCAAACCCAAGTTGGTGAGTCTGGAAACCATGGAGGCAGGGATGGGTGAGGACTCAGGTTGCTGCTGGTGGACCCTGCTGGCCATAAGCTTTGAGTAACAGCCTACAGCATGTTCTAAGGAGGGGACAGTGGCCTTGAGGATGATCTGGTCTCTTTGGCACTCTTGGACCTTTACAGTCCCCATAAAGAAGTGAAAGGTATTGAAACAAATATGTGTGATCTGATTGCTCCAGGGACATTTTCCGGCACTCTGCGTTGCTGTAGTAAAGGAGGGGAGGTGCTGCTCGGCGCCTTAGACCTTTCCTGGTTTGAGCTGTCATGGGCAAACATGTCTTCTCTATCCTTGCCGGGAACAGAGGGAGCAGCCGCTGCTGCTTCTTCTCGCAGCCTGGGTGGTGGGAGCGGTGGGCTCTGTGCAGGAGGGTGTTTGTGGCAGCGGGCAGACGTCTCCTCCGGGACATCGATGTTTTGTGCTTGTCTGTGTGTCAGGAGATCCTCTGCCATTATTGTTTAACGAGCAGACCCCACTGCAGCTCAGATACTGGAAGTCTTTCAGCCACAGGGAAGGAGCGGGTGGACTTAAACCGCTGGTTCGTTGAGCCTGGCAAAAGAAACTGGTCTATTCCTCTCCCACCAGCAGCAGCTCTGCCAGCAGCAGCTGGGTTGATCGGGATTTGCAATAGTGTGGAAGGGCAGCAGAGCCGGCGTGGTTGAGAGGCTGGGAGTGCAGGTGGGGCTGGATCTGGAGCAGCAGAGACGAGCTGCAGACCCGGAGCTTTCAGTAGTGCCTGGAGAAGCTCTGGCTCCTGGGAAGCAGGAGCATGGGGTATCAGCTCCTAGTTTGGTTTCTCTGCCTTCCAGAAAAGGCCCCACCTCCCCTGTGCTCTTGCTGCAGAGGTTTTCAGGTGGAGGCCATGACACCTCTGCTTCCAGGTGCTGTCAGAGCCATCTGCGAGCCTGCCCTGACACATGTCATCGCTAAAGCGTGGGGAAGCTCTCGGCTGAGCAGGAGCACTCTCCTGGGTGGTGTCCACCCACCAGTTGCTTGGCTGGCTGTAGCTTTGGCGTGATGTGATGTCTCTGGGCTCCTCCTGCCTTGCCATGGGCATGGTTGTGCAGGACAGCCAGGGTCCTGCCCGGGCTGGCACCTGTGGCAGGCAGACGGCGGCTCAACC
>NW_010396501.1:5692-6866 GCF_000710305.1 Buceros rhinoceros silvestris
TCAACCTGCCCCCGGCGTCTGCTCGCAGCCTGCAGTTTGGTGTCAGGTGGTGTCCGAGCGTCGGCCCTGACCACCAGCTGTGTTCCTCCTGTTCTCTACAGGGGAGCAGGAAGCTGCGAGCAAAGGCGAACATCTGTGGTGGTGAAAATCATGTTGGTTGTGTCCTTCCCAGTGCTTCTCGTCCAGCGCTCGTGCTGGTTTGTCTTCACCAGCCCTGGTTTTTGGTGTCCTGGTGGGTGGACAAGGCAGTAACACCTCCATCTTGTCTGGCCTGGAGGAACACTCCAGATGTCCTGCGGATCTATTTGGGCTGGCAATGTCCTGCCTGTCCTCCCTCCTGCAAGGGGGCTGGGGAGGAGCAGGAGTAGAAGGGAGGCTCTGGTAGGTGCCATTTGGGCTGTGGACTTTCATAGGAGGTTACACCTTGCGGGGAGAAGACTGGTAAACAGTGGAGTCAGGGCAGTGGTGAGCTGAGGAGGGGAATGCTGAGGGCCCTGGGCCACAGGCAGAGCTTGGTCTGACGCCCCTGTGCCCTGGCTGATCTTAGCAGGGGTGTGGGGAGAAAAGGAACTGGTCCCAACCCACTTGGTGCTGTGCAGGTCAAACCCAGCACCTCAGGTTTTTGCTGTGTTTGGCAGAGGGTCTGAACTGGGTCTCCTGCGCTGCCTCCCCACCTGCCCTGGTGAAAGCAGCATCTCCCCCAGCTTCTGACTGCGGCCCCAGCCTGGCCCCGCAGCACCTGAGCCGGGAGCATTCTGCACGGCAGGAGCCTTTCCTCCCTTCTGTAGCTGCTGGCATGCCGAGCTCGTTCCTGGGCTCTGTCTGAAGTATTTCTGTGTGAACATACCTGGACTCTTCACCTCTGCTGGGCTCAGCTGGTGAGTTTGGGGGGTGCGAGTTCCGAATGAGGCCTCTTGCTGTAACCGCTGACCTGCAGCACGGGAAACTCCTGCGAGGTGTCAGCTGAAAAGTCAGTGTTGCTTCCTCTCTCTTTGTGGCTGGCTGCTGCCTGAGCCAAGGGCTCTGACAGGGTCCTTTTTCTGTTTTTTCACTAGCTGGGCTTTGTGAAAGTGGAGCAGAGACCACGGCGGGAGGAGGCTGGTAGACCCTGGTGCCATGGAGCTTCCCAGTTACAGCCAGCAGCTGCTGCAGCAGCTCTACGCCCTCTGCACCG
>NW_010396502.1:0-2683 GCF_000710305.1 Buceros rhinoceros silvestris
CACCACTCTCTGGGCCCGGCTATCCAGCTAGAATGTATCTAGTGAAGTATAGACTCATTGAAGCCATGAGCAGCCAGTTTCTCCAGGAGAATGCTGTGAGAAAGTGTCAAAAGCTTTACTAAAGTCCAGGTAGACAACATCCACAGCCCTTTCCGCATCCACTCAGCAGTTCACTTTGTCAGAGAGGATGATCAAGTTAGTCACGTGGGACCTGCCTGTCATAAACATGTGCTGGCTGTGCCTGTATATGCTGTTTGATGGCACTCAAGGTAATCTGTTCCATAACCTTCCCTGGCACCAAGGTCAGACTGACAGGCCTGTAATCCCTTGGATCCTTCTTCCAACCTGCCTTGTAGACGGGCATCACATTTGCTAACCTCCAGTTGACCAGTTAGCCAGGATTGCTGATAAATGATGGAAAGTGGCTTTGTGAGCCAAATGTTCTAGCATTGTTGTGTGCTTATTGATTCCTTTCTGTGACTGTTTTTCTGGAGGCCTCTGCAGGCTTTGTTTCTGTTGTTTTTCTGATGGATGGCAGCATATCCTGTCAGAGTTGCATACCTCTGCATAGCTTTTTTTCAGTGAAGCAAGATCTTGTGTGCAATGTAATCCTCTTGTGTGCAATGCAATTCCTAATATCTGAAACTGCAGCTATCAGAAATGGTTGGATCAAGTTGCTCTGCTAGCCAGACCACAAAGGCAGGCATTATTTACCAGTAGGATGTTTGATTTTTTTTTTTTTTTGTTTTTATTTCTCAGTTATTTTGCTTGGGGCAAAATTAGTTTTGGTCTTGTACCTCTGATACTGGTTACTGTTCTGCCTCTCATTTCTACTTTTAATTCAGAAAAAATAATTCTTGCTATATGTTAATTTTATAGTTAACTATCACAATTATTTGTTACTTCTTGTTCATGGCTAGCTTTTACAGACCAGTTAGTTTCTGACTCACAGTGTATTTTTGCTTCCTATTTTTCAAAGTCTACATGTCATTGACACTAATCAGTCTGTCTGTGTTTTGTGTCTTTTTTTTTAACTGACTTAAAGTGGCCTGAATGCTCCTCTGTTTTTAAAAGTGACAGATCACATTTATTTGAATGTCTGTGGCAATGATCAGTTGTTCTATGCTTGTAGAATTTTCTTGGTTTTTTCCTTCCCTGGTCTTCATGGGAGAACTTGGCTGCCAGCTGCAGATTGCAGCAGCAGTGAAAATGAAAGCATTTCGTAGGTATACTTGATATCTTTATTTGCCCAGAAATCCTTTCCTGGAAGTGATGATAAGAATAGCAACCTCTGCTAGCCTGACTGGCTTGATTCAGGTTTCAATATCTATATTTAGTGGGATTTTTTTCTTCTGTTCTCCAAGACCTTGCAAGTCTTCTTGAGTTGCCCCAACTTTCTGCACAAATTATGGCAGGGAATCCAGATCCCATAGGTGGGTGATCAGGGGATTACAGGATAGGGCAGGTTTCTTCTGTCAGTGTTTTTCTGGAGCTGTGCAAGGGTCCTTGAAAGAGCACAGCACTCTTGTGTGATAAGAAGGTATCTGCATGAGTATAAGACTGTCCTATATATGGCGCAGCTGCATTGTCAGTGAGGTGATTTACCTTCTAGTTTCGTTGCTGTCTTGTTGAATGTCATCTCGGAGGTGCCTGAGCTATGCAGAAGTGGTTGGCAACTTACAAGAATCTTTCATAAAGTTCAGTGTAGACAAGAGGGACCTAAGTCAGCTCTGCCTTTTGTAGAGATGAGAGGAGGCTTTTGGATATTACTGCAGTTCAGCAACTCTGCCACCTTCTTGTCCTGGCCAGGTAGGGTTGTCCCACTAGCAAATGCTGCTGCTTTTACACCTGAAGCAGTGCTGCTACAGAGTGGCCTGAGGGAGCCGTGTGGCCTGGCTGGCTGGCTTCTGCCTGGTTGGCTCTTGCCCAGGTCGAAAACTTGATAGAAGTCATTCCTGTCATCTTCTAAAATGACAGAATGAAAGAAACTAAGAAGCCTGTGAAGGACTCTGTTGCTGGATGAAAAGACAAATTGGAAAAGCTAAGTGAAAGAAAGGTGAAAGAAAGGAAAAGCAAAGGGAATGAGGGTTGTTGTAGAACTGTTTTTCATAAATACAAAAAAGAAAATCTCTTACCAGCTTGAGGAAATAAAACCCAGAAATGATTTCTTTGCTTTCTAGTTTATATTTTGCACAGCTTATAAAAATGATATAGCTGTACTTCATTTATGTCTATCCATAATTAAGACTTTTATTAACAAAAACCCTTGTAATGATATTAATAGTATTAAAGTCCATTTTTCATTCTAAATGTCACCCAATGATCACTTTTGAAAGTATTTTTAAATTTAAAAATCGATGACATAAAGCATTTTGTTGGCAATTCATTTTTTTCAGAATACAGAATAGAAGAGAGCAATATCACAAACAGTCTTTTTTGTCTCACTAAGGAAAAATAGACTTTTTTTTTAAACCTTTAATATGGGTTTAGACTGACTGAATGCATTTTACACTCCACTGTTGCTACATGCACATTATTTATTTTGCTTTATATCTCAAAAGCTATACAAGTTCAAGTGCAAGGAAAGCAAGCTCTACTAGAGAATTTCATAAACTGATGCCTACAGATTAACATGCACTTCTGCAGATGCCTTGTTTTCTTGCCCTTCATTTGGCAGGGAAAG
>NW_010396502.1:2778-4073 GCF_000710305.1 Buceros rhinoceros silvestris
AGAGTGATGAAAAGATGCTTTACAAACAACTGAATGGCCAACTAAACTGCTCAGGAAAGCAGTCATGCACCTTAAAAGGATAGTTCAATTTAAAATGCTCTGGTTGCTTATTTATATATAGTTTCCAAGCTTTCCATTTCTTTTCGACATTAATATTCTAATAGGCATTAAAATATGTAGGCTTTTTTCTGAGTTTTGTTTCTTCTTATGGTCTTCAATTTCTCCATAGGTTTATGAAAGAGGAATAGGTATATCTACCTTTCTCAGAATATTAAAAACAAACTAACTAGTTGGCGAGAAGAATGTGGCTATGGTCTAATGTTGACAGCATGACTCAAAATAAATTCCAGATTATTGCCATTACAATAAATTTGGAATAGATGTAATGAAAGAAGATGCAATTGAAAGAAAAACATTCTTGGTAGGGGAAAGAAACCTATGTTACACTGGAAAGCCCCAGTGTGGTATAAGTAAGCGTAATGGAAATGCAGGTTTTATTTTAATCCTTAAGTTTTCATTCAGTGTAAGGTCGCTTTTTGAGTCATGATGAAGTAATTTTGATGTCACTGTAGACAGACAAGCTGGAACCGGGAGGTGAAATAGTTATACTTTAGAAATTTATCCTCTAACCTCTGTGTTAGTGTTGAACTTTCTGATTCATTTGCTTAATTTATTCTTGAATGTTTTCATTGTATAGTAAAGTCAGAGTGACAGATGGAAAAACTTACAGGCTTAAGCTCAAGAGCTCTACCAGGAAAAGCATTTGACATGGATGCAGCTATGAAAGGGTTTGGCTGGTGTTATAACTAATGCTATTTCAAAGTTATGATAAAACAGTCTCCAGTGGGGAGGATTTGCTACAGCAGTGCTCACAGTCTCTTATCTGGACTGGATACAGTGTGCCTTGTGACATGTTCTTCTGTGGTTGACTTTAGATACGAGAGAGTGTGGACAAGAACTGCTCCCTTCTCCCAGGTGTAGCCATGCTTCCTCCTTCAGGGATTGTTTCTATTACCATGTGTCAGAGTTAGGCCAAAAGTCAACCACAGAAGAACATGTCACAAGGCACATTGTATCCAGTGCAGATAAGTGAAGATACAGTGACTTGAATGTTTTGAACCACAAACAGCCGTTTAAAAGGACTATTGTTCACTCCATGGTCAAGTGTCTGTGATTTTACTTCCTGCATGCGTGATACTACTAAGTATACTCTTTGCTGGATGAAAAACTAGCTGGATGGCCAGGTGCAGAGAATGGTGGTGACTGGAGTTCAATCCAGTTGGTGGTTGGTCACA
>NW_010396503.1:0-349 GCF_000710305.1 Buceros rhinoceros silvestris
CCTCCACTCCACGAGAGCCTGCGAGCACCCAGGGATGCCGCCCTGCTCCCCAGGGGCACCACGCAGCCCGCCCACGATGCCAAAGGGTGCAGGATGCGGCCGGTGTTCACCAAACCCTTTGCAAAACATCAAGTGGGTCCGTCCTGCCCCGGAAAAGGGGTGGCAGGCGAGGCAGGGGACTTGGGGAAACCCAGGCTGCATGCTCGCCCCCCCCCACGGATAACCCCAGCAGCAGCTGCCAGCCCCAGTGGCACCCAGCCCAGTCCCAGCGGCACCCAGCCCGCTCCCAGCGGGCAGGATGAGGCCGGCAGCCTCCAAAGAAAACCTGCCCCGTCTACTTACCCGCTGT
>NW_010396503.1:733-985 GCF_000710305.1 Buceros rhinoceros silvestris
GGTCTGCCCCCACGCGCAGAACCCCAGTGTGTGCCAGGAGATGAGTCGGGGTTCTGTGGTATCCTCCAATCTTCTGCCCCAGGCAAGGAACAAGGATTCACCCACCCCCACACCCAGCCTGGCCCCACCACTTGGGGCTGGGTGCCACTGTGCCACCCCCCTCCCGCTGGCACCTCTCCCTCAGGGGGCTGCTGGCAGGTTTGGGGGTGCTCCATAGCAAGCACAGCCCCGGCATCCTGACACAACTCATCT
>NW_010396503.1:1176-1481 GCF_000710305.1 Buceros rhinoceros silvestris
GCTCCCACCGGCAAGAGGGGACAGTCCCAAAGCCTGGGGGACGCGCTGGGTTTAGGGGCTAGGGGTACCAGGGAAAGCCCAGGGGAGCTCCTTGTCCATGCAATAGGGCAGGATGGGACCCACAGCAAGACCCCAGCAGGGTCAGGGCTGCTGGGAGGGAGGGCAGCCTGCTCCCCAGCCCCGCTGTGCCTCAGTTTCCCCTGTCGTTAAGGCCTCACCAGCTGCAGGCAGGACCACTACAGGCAGCAGCCCAGCCCCACGGCTCACCCGGCCGGCCAAGAGCCAAACACCGGCACTGCTTTTGA
>NW_010396503.1:1610-2839 GCF_000710305.1 Buceros rhinoceros silvestris
CCCCCGCCCGGCCAAGACCCAAACCCCGGCACTGCTTTTGAACCTGCCTATCCTGGAGCTCCAGTGCAGCGCCCAGAGCACCTACCCCACCCACTGGCACAGGGGAGAGAGTGCTTGGAGGGCAGACCACAAGCACCCCACTCCAGGGAGCCCAAAGCGCTGGGATCCAGTGGATCCTCCTCTTCGGCCAGGGCGGTAAACCCACCCTGGGGAGCCCTGGCCTGGGCTCCTGCCTCCATCCCACACCTCCCTCTGGAAACAGCTCAGCCAAACCCCGCCGACCGGCTGGGGGTGCTCGGCCACCCCCAGGCTCTTGGTGGGGGGCTATCCTCCATGCCTGGCTGGCAGCGTGGTGGGGACCCCCCCAGCACGCAGCAATCTCCATCCATAAGAGACCAGATGATCCATCAGCTGGGAGGAGGCAGGTTGGGGCTGGGAGCTGCCTTCCCAGTGCCAGCCCAGACAGTGCTCCCAGGGGACTAATACCGGCATGTAAATATTAGATACTTTTGTCTCCTCCGAGACCAATTACACAAATCGTGGCAGCTCCCGCAGGACTCTCCACTTCTACTTACTGTATCATCATTAACAGCTTATTAGAGAACAGCTGCTCAAAGAGGGGGGGGGAATAAAAAACCAGCAGGAGAGACAGCGAGGAGATGTGCATGTAGGAGGACGGGATGGAAAGTGTGACCTCCACCCTGCCCTGGCACCCAGGGACACCCGCACCCATCCCCGGGGTGCTGCGGGTGTGCCCAGCCCTCTCTGCAACCCCAGCGGTGGGACCGGTCTGAAAACAGTGCTGGGATCCACGGTGGGCTTGCTGGGAGGTGCTGGGAAGGGGACGCGGGGATGGTCTCAGGGTGGGACACATCATGCGGTGGCTGCAGGACCTCCAGGGAAGGCAGGAGCTGGAGCGAAGCCACCAAAGCAGCCTGGAACCCCCCGACTGGGGGTATTTGGGGGCTGGAAGGTCCCTTCATGCCCAGGAGGGAGGTTATTCCTCAGCCTTTCGGTGCTTGTCACACACAGCGAGTCCTCCATGGGTGACAGGTTTCACATGGGGGAGGACAGCCAGAGGATGCTGGGGAGGGGGCAGAAGACTGTGGGGTCAGCCCCTGCCTGCAGCAGTGATGTCCAGTGGATCCTCCTCCATCCCCCTGCTCTGGGACAGGGGGACAGGAGCTTTGGGATGAGCCCCCCAGCACAACCCAGCCTCTCTGAGGGGG
>NW_010396503.1:2942-3255 GCF_000710305.1 Buceros rhinoceros silvestris
TTGGGGATGAGCCCCCCAGCACACCCCAGCCTCTCTGAGGGGGATGCACTCCCTAAGCCATCATTAAAAGGGGCAGCTAACTGGGAGCCGGGCGCTTCTCACCTTCCTCCCAGTCCCCTGCGGATGATGCTGGCCACCCCTGCCAGCCCCCCCACCCCGGTGCCATCAGGCAGCATCAATCCCAGTCCCAACACCCGCTAACGATGTCCCCTGAGGCCACCACGGGCAGCTGGGGTCCCTGGTGAAGTGGCAGCGGGCGCCTCTGGGGCCACCCCAGGGTGCCTGCAGACAGGTGGCCAGGGCAGGTGGCCCA
>NW_010396504.1:0-4227 GCF_000710305.1 Buceros rhinoceros silvestris
CTGGGTGGCTGCGTGAATCAACCGCATCTCCATTTGTACATCTGCAAACACATCCAAACTCATCTTTGAAGTTTCCAAAAGAAAGGAAACAGCATACCATTAAATTTATCCTTTTACATATTAACACTTTACTGCCAAGCAACTTACGTGTGTCTCATTGAGCTCATCACTCTCCACAGGGGTCCAGCCTCAGGAGTGATCACTGCATCACAGGAGCAGAGTTGTGCTCCTATTGAAATCATTGGTGGCTCTGCCATTGATTTTACATGACATCAGAAATAGGCTCTCACTAGAAAGTTACAGTGTCTGCACTTTAATGAAACCATCTGGATAAACTGTAACTGAGGATACCCACGCTTTCCAGATCAGTTCCTCTACCAGTTCAGATGGAAATTGCCTAATTTCAAGCCATCAGAAGAAAAAGAACATAAGTTTTTACAACAAAGTATTTGATATGTTTTCACCAGTGCACATAGTACAGTTTGATGGATATTCAAATATTTTTTTTTCATCTACCCAATATAGTAAAGCCCAGGAATTCAAATCCAAAGCTCAAACAAAACAGAATTTGAATCAGTTCCTCATGGTGGACTTTCAGCATTTTGCTTAAATTTATACTGAGATCGTATCTTTAGGACATATACTCAGCTAGAATACAAATCAAGATAACTATATGAGATGTGTCTTTCCCAAAGAAAATGATGGTTGCTACTTAATTTTAGTAGCTGTCCAAAGGATTACCTCTCTGTAGCAATGTTTGGCTCATTTTGTCAGGAATAATAGAATATCAGCTTCTGTCACAAACAAAGATTATAAAAATACACAAGGTAGATCTAAATAAAATCAGCCTTGCACACGTGAGTTTGAGAGTGTCTGAACAATGCCATTTTCCATTTGTTTGCAGTACTTAAACAGAGGTGATAATTAACCAGGAAATATGCATGAATAAAACTAAACCAGTGTCATGGGTTAAGATGGCACTGGCCAGGGGGCTTGGGGGGAAAGGGGGAGGTTGTGGATTGAGCTTTTGTTCTCTTCCTTCTCTTTCCCCCACTCCCGAAGAGCGGGAAAGTTTTCTTGCGACTTTTGGGAAGAGAAGCGTCAGCCCTTTCATTTCACTGATTGGGAGTCGAGATATTTAGATATGCCTCCACGAATAAGTCCATAAAAAGTGAAGGTTTCCGACACGCCCCAGCGTGCACACTTCGAGTTTATTGACAAGGACCCAAGAGAGAGACTTCTAATGCAGAGAGACATAATGCTGCCGAGCCTCCACATAGCAGTAAAAGATTTTCCTTTCGCAAGCACTTTCCCTTTTGCCTCGAGGGGGTGGAAAAAGGGTGCACAAAGCGACCCTGACTCCACATTGAGAGATCCACCACCATGGGACACGAGATGGAATCACCACCAGCAAAAATGGTGATGAGTCCTGCTGGGACCCAACACAGTCATCATTTGTCTGATGGAGGGACTGATGCACTCCCATGGAGAAGATATGATCCAGTCTTCTGTCAGTGGTGAGAGGAAAGACTCTTTGCGAAAGTTTGCTGGGACAGTTCGTTCCTGGGCCAGACCCTGGAGGTTAAACTTCTCCAGCGACTCTGCTGCCTCCCACGCCCCCCCAGCCCTATCTCACACTCCACCACCCCCTCCGGTGGGGGCGGCCATGCGGCACATCCTTTGTTTAAGCAAGGATGTTGATTCAGCAGGGACAAGGACCAGTCCTGTCCAAATTTAAGCGATTGCTTTATGGGTTTAATTGTGTTCACTATTGAAATGTTTCTGTTTACACCCCTTTTAAGTTAAAACCCATGTATCACATTTTTTTCCCTTCGCATAAACAAAAGCCAAGACAATCCATAATGAGCTGCTAAGCTCTCTTTTGTGTAGGTTTTGGTGGGTTTACATTCCCTCCAAACCATGTAGTTGCGAAACCTTTTCGGATATAACAGCCTTGTAGTTTCAACCTGCGACAACCACGAAAAGCTGCCGCACATAAAGGACACCTTGTATCAGGCTTTATCAGTGTCACTTGTGGTCAAGTATTAAGCTGCAAAATGCCAGATTCTATAAAATATAAATGACCTTGAACAAACTCCTTTTGTTAGACTTGGCACCCTGAAATGATGCTACTGCATCTAGAAAAAACATTTGGCCCAAATACATATATCGATACCATGGATCAGGCACTAATCTCTCAAAAAATAATTAACTCAGTTTAAAAATGTCATTAAGATATCACTGATGGCTCCTTCATCAGCTGCTAAACAAAACAAATGTATTAAAAGAAAAATAGCCAATTAAAAATACCTGTAAATAATGTGACACTTAATGATATACAGAAAGATAACTAGTCATTAAGATGGGCAGTGAAGATGATCCTAGTGGGATAGCGTACATGTTTCTCCTAAGCGTTATAATTACTACCTACTTATGCAGTGACAGATAGACTGGAAATACTGATAGATGACTCTCTCTGTGGATGTCTTCTGTAAGCAATTTCGATTGTGTCACAGAACTGAAAGTTATAGTTCATTTTTAACCCGAGGGCAAGTCAATTAACAAAAGCATGTTTAATACGAGAATGCCGTATAGCTGCCACAGTGAGCATATATTAGGATGTGTACACACAGACGTACCTGCACACACACCACCCCCCCTAACTGAAGTAATCAATAAAATTGAGTTTAATCAAACATTACAAAAATAACTTCTCCATACTTAAGCTTAAATCTATTGGGACCAAGCTCAGGTTTTGTGCAGAAAGTTATCGCTGTCAGAATAAGGTTGCTTTTGATATAGAATCTGTTCATGGTTTTCTAGTATGTTTGGTCTCAATTATATGGGGTTTTTTTAATACCCAGCCATTTTTTCAATTAAAGCCAATAGCTAATGATTCACATGGGAATACATCACTATTTTTAAAAAATGTTAATTTATATGGTAAAAGATTATAGTCTTTCCCAGAACTTTTCAAAATCTACTCTAATAAAAAATAACTGATTGCATTTAAAAACATTTTTATATCAGTGTGATGATTTACATTAAGAATTATATTCTCCCTGAAAGACAAAATGTGTATTGCTAGCACCTAATCAGTTAGTTACATTGTAAACAGTTAATTTCAGGTTCATTGGAGAAAAAATTGCACTCCCTCAGTTCTGTTTGTCTTTTCTTGCTATTAACCCAAAGAATTTCCAACAAGATTCCACACCTTTTATTTGTCACCTCTTTCTGATACATGCCATCATTATAATATGGTTGGTTTTTTGATGCTTTTTACAAAGATCATAACACCTACATACTGATGATCTATTTATGCAGTTATTATTCATACAGAACAGGTCCATTGTATAATGCAGTTTCTCATTCTTGTTTTTCTCTTCATCTAGACATTTTATAATACTAATATTAATCTTTTTCATTCTGAAATAAAAGATAGTTAATGCATTCAGCGTTTGGTTATTCTGTGGGTTGGGAGATCACATCAGTTCTTTTGTGCTATGTGACAGTTCCCCTTCCCTCCTTTATCCTTAATTTACAGCCCACTTAACAATACTTGGCAGTTTTGCAAACTGGAGGTCAGAGACCATTTTTAAATGCAGTGAAAACATTCGTAAGACTTTTCATCCAATGCACCAGAAACTGGGTCTCCAGGTTACCATTGATAACTTGCACTGGACAATAGGAAAAAGGCCTATATTTTTCATAACTTAATTTTCATTTCAGGTATTAAAATTATTTGTAGATTTAAAAATTACAATCATTTCAATATTTGACAACTTCAGAATCTTGTTATGTTCCTTTGATGTTACTTGTATGGTCTCTCTTTAAAAATCCTTATCTGCAAAGATTACTAAAGCCCTTGATTTTTGTTATAATGTTTAATTTCATTATGAAACTGGAAAAATATGTTTGTGTGTTTAAGAGATAAGGTACATTGAACCAGGATTTCCCAAAACAGTTAAGAAATGAGGAACAAAATATCAAAAGTTAGTGTTTGTAAACATGTTAAGTTTCTTACTTCAAGATAGCTGCAATTTAAATACTGGAGCCTGTTTGGTCTCTCTTCCTTAAATAGATCTCCCATGAAAGAACATATGACATTGACCGTTAGATTGAAGTAATTAAAATTTTCTTAACCGAAACCGTTCTAGGAATGTGAAACACAAGAATTGTGGCAGACAGCATGTCGTGGTTTGAGAAGGGAGGCATTTTCCCCCGTAC
>NW_010396505.1:0-233 GCF_000710305.1 Buceros rhinoceros silvestris
CACGGGGACCACTTACCACTGAGACCTTGCCGTCCCCAAACCACATCACCCAGCGGGTTCCCTCGGCAGCCCGGCTCCGGCCTGTCATCCACCAGGAGACAATGCGCCCGGGCCACCACGAGAAGCCGCGCAGCTTGCCCCACACCAGCTCACCGATGCCGAAGCACCGGCCATCCTGTGCCATGAAAAGACAGGAGGAGGGGACGGTCAGAGGGGGGTGGGGAAGGGGGATC
>NW_010396506.1:0-568 GCF_000710305.1 Buceros rhinoceros silvestris
TACCAGACCGCTCTCCTCCTCCACAGGGACTCAGCAGCGGAGCTGAGTGCTGTGGCTGGGATTCTCCAGCCATGGACAACCCCACGAGTCACAGCCCCCCACTGCCACCCATTCCCAGCATGACCATGGTTGGGTCACCCCTTCACCCCAGGCTGATGCTGAGGGTGCACTGCTGGCCTCACCTGGGACCGTTTGGGCAGGCTTGTCTCCAAAACCCAAATCTCCAGCCTGGGCCAAAACAGGTACAGGTTGCCCAGAGCAATGGTAGAAGCTCCATCCCTGGAAACATTCCAGTTAATGTTGGATGGGGGTCTGAGCAACCTGCTCTAGTTGAAGACCACCCTGCTCACTGCAGCAGAGTTGGACTGGGTGACCTCTGAAGGTCCCTTTCAACCCAAAATATTTTGTGACTCTATAAAAAGGAGGAGGCAGAGGAGGGCACGGGGGAATGGCCATGCAAGCTGGTTTGCAAAGAAGAAGCCAAAGCTGTACAGGCTGTCCCTCACTGTTGCACGGTGAGGCAGATTTTCACTGGCAGGGTGACGGCAGGAGAGGACAGTAACAGCCA
>NW_010396506.1:723-1114 GCF_000710305.1 Buceros rhinoceros silvestris
ATAACAGATGCCAGCACTGGAGTAAGTCAGCAGAGACCTGCCATTGCCTAGGGGCTGCCAAAACTGATTTTCTTTGGAAAGACACTTTGAAATAGAACTGCTTTCCCACGGAGGGGGGCTGCAACAGAGAGCCAAACTGCACCCGGGGCATGCTGCATCCTCCGGGCTGATGGGGGGAGTGATCCTTGCCCATCCAGCATGCCTTTGGGTCAGGGGCTCATGTTGGTCCCCTCCCCAGCACCCCCAGTGCATCCCTTCAGCTCGTCATCAAACTGAGGAGCAATGCAGGAGGCTGGGGAGCAGAAAATGCAGGCTCTGGGTGCTCAGTATGCTCCCCCCTGCGCCCAGCTCCCCCGGAACCCCGCAGCAAATTCCCTGCCTGGCCATGATG
>NW_010396506.1:1318-4073 GCF_000710305.1 Buceros rhinoceros silvestris
TGGTATTTGGGGGAAGCCTTCAACCCTCCCAGGCACCCTGGGTATTAATGCAACCCGTGCTGGAGCTGGGGGCTGTAACCCTTTGCCCCTTGCTGCCTGCAGCCTCAGCTCTCCCTGCAGCATCTGCCCATGTGCTGCTGCCACAAAGCCGCTCGGTGTGAGGGATGAAGTCTTCATCTCTCTCTCAGAGTCCTCTGCTCCCTAAATGTGAAGACCCCCATCATATTGCCCCTCTCCCAAAAGCTGCCCCATCCCAGCCTGACCCTATTCATGGCACGCAGTTCCCCCCACCCCAAGAATAATTTTCTGCAAATACATCAGTACTTGCTCTCATTCCCAGTCATTCCCAGCCACGGGGAAAACCAAAGGATGATCTATGGGACGGATGCTCCACTCGCCTCCCCAGTGCCTGGGGTTTGGCCGCTCCCCAGCATTGCCCATCCAAGCCCCATCAGGAAGCCAGGGCTGGATTTTCTGGCTCTCCAGGAAAGCCTGGCTTGACCACAGCAGGACAAGCCCAGTGACATTCCCACATCCCTTCTGCCCAGCAGGTCCCCACCTCCTCCCTGCTGTCCCCATTCCCTCATGCAGCCCGGCTGGACCCCAAGTATCCCCTACTCTGGAGTGCAGAGATGCCTCTCACTGGGGTGTGAATAGCGTGGCTCCTCCCCAGCAATCTGGCACTCAGAAGCTGAGGGCAGAAAAGTGGCCTTAAGTGGTCACTCCCAAGGTCCTCTGTCCCCCGCCCAGCTGCTAGCCCATGCCTGGGGGAGCACAGGAGCCAGACACAGATGTCAGGATCCGGCCATGGTGTCTGCACTGAACACCTTTCCCTGGGCTTTTCATCAAGGAAATGCTGCAAGCGCCTCTCCTGGGACCCTCCTACCCAGGGCAGGACCCTTCTACCAGCAAGGCTCTGGAGATAGCTGCTGGGTGTTCCGAGGAGGCACTTGGGGACAGCCATCTATTCCTCTCTTTGGACAAATTAGCCTGTGATGCTACTAAACATTTGCTTGGACATAGGTGGGGCGGGGAACCCAAACTGGGATCTCGCACCCAGCGGGGCACCAGGCACCCTGGCAGCCCTCCTGGCAGCGGGGCTTGCTGGAGCCTGCTCAGCACCCTGCACGAGTTAGCAAACACTAACGAGCCTGAGCAATCTGCTAGTGAGGAGGTGAGTGCTGAGCCAGGCTTGACTGGCTTAATGTCATCCACGGTACTCAGCTGGGCACAGGGGATGCCGCCCCACCATGCCTCAGTTTCCCTCCTGGTAAAGGATTCGGTAACAAGCCCCAAACAGGGCCAGCCATGGAGATCAGCCCAGACTGGGACTGACGCATTTTTGTGGTAGCCCCTGCCAGGTGAGCCCCTTGCAAAGGGCTTTCACCTGTGTGCTTGGGCTGGCAGCATCTGTCCAGCTGTCTGTCTGGCGTTCAGTTGCCTGGAGACTGGTGGATGGCTGGACACACTGCAGTGTGTCGGAGGAACCTGGCTTTGGGTTTGCAGGTGGAAGTTACTGAATGTTGCAAATCTGTGCTGAATTAATCAGTTCCCACCTGGGGAAATAAAAGTCTACAGGAGACAAAAGTTTTCAACACCTTGCAGACTGAGTATTTCAGTTCTCAGCTTCAAAAGGACTCAAAGCATTTTGGCCAGAGAACTGGGGAAATCAGTGATTGTGCCACCCTGGGAGGGACCGGGCAGTGGGACCACAACAATTTCCCTGCGGCTGCAGCTCCCACTTTGGGGAAATGCTCCCCATTCCTGTGGCTACGTGCAAAACCACAGCTTGAGTCCAGAGAAAAGGGACTGCCCCATCTGGTGCCGTGATCTGCGCTGCACGAGGCCCGGGCTGTAAATACAGGAGTGATAAGTGGGGGCTACGAGCATATCCCAGGAGTGCATCCCCCAGTGTGAGTCCCTCAGCGTAAGGATCTGGCCCGGCACCTTACGTAGCTGATTTTAATCATGATCCTGTTTCTAGCTGTGTGTTAATAACACAGTTAAAGAGGGGCTCGACGACGTCTCCCTGCCTGTGTGTCAGGCTGAGCTTCTTCCCATGTATTTGCCACCTGGCCGTGAGTCCCCCCATGCCGGCTCTGCTTCTGGCCGCCTGCCCACGTCCCTCCAGATAACATTTTCTTGTTTCTCAGATGTGTCCAGGCCAGCAAATCCCTCCTGAATTAATTACCATGGGCCGTGCCGAGGCACCAGCTGTTGCAAAGCTAAGCTGGGTGGGTTCAGAGATGCGGAGGGCCCCTCTGCGGGGTCACATCAGGACAACCCTGTGTCCAAACACTGATGCTCTGGGAGCTGCTGAGCCAAGAGCCAGGCTATGAAACTTTCGTTGTGGTCTCGCTGGTGAGGATGGCCAGGGCTGCACAGGTGGTGGAGCTTTCTCCCAGCATGAGTCAGGGCACGAGACCTGTCCCAGCTCAGGGCTTGGTGCCGGGATGCACTGGTGCCCACTCTCCAGGGAGGTGGTGCTGAGGGGCCATCAGTCCTTGCTGCCGTGCTGGGATGCCCTGCCTGGGACTGCAGTCTCTCTGCTGGCACCTGCTCCAGCAGCTCCTGGCATCTTCTGTGCTGTGAAGCTTCAACCCCGCAGAGAGGAGCAGGAAAGAGCCCCATGGCCAGCCCCAGGCCATGCCCCAAGCCTTTGCTTACGTTCCTCAGGTTTTTTCCAACATCTCCCTCCACAGGTCGGGGGTATCCCCAGCCCAGCCAGGCAGCTCAGGAGTGGTGGCAGCCCATG
>NW_010396506.1:4151-6697 GCF_000710305.1 Buceros rhinoceros silvestris
GCAGCGCAGGAGGGGTGGCAGCCCAGGGCTGTAGGAGCGTGCAGCTGCCAGCTGCCTGCGGGCACCGCTCTGGGAGGTTGTTTGAAGAAGCACTTGGCTCTTCCTAAACCAAATCCCACAGAGGCCCTGGGCATCCAGGGAGAAAAACAAGAGAGAGATAGTTTTCCTGCCCCTAAAGAGAAGAGAAAGTAAAGTGGCCCCCTCCAAAGCGGGGGAACAGAGCAAAAACCAACAAAGTCAACTCTGAAATGTCAGCGGAAATCAAACATTATTTCTCTCTGATTTTTCCAGCTGGGAAGGGCTCAGCCTGGTTTAACAGCCTCACTTACTCCATCCAGGCACGTTAACAACTCTATTTATGCTCTATTTATTCACAGATGTGTGGCTAACTTCCCCCAGTCGCTGCTGCTAGGAAGCACAGGGTGAGCACAGCTGGCACATCTCAGGGTCTGGGCAGGATGGTGCTGAGCAGCCCCCAAAGCAAAATGGTGTGCAGTGGGGCCATCCCTGTCACTTTAGGAAGTCTGTGACAGGCAGCTGAGGCCAGTACCTGACAAGGATCCCTGGAGATGCAACCACCAAGAGCTGTCCCTCCGGCCAGGAGAGGAGAGGGGCTTGCAGCAGGACCTGGAGACACCAGCAAGGAGACATGTCATTCCCCCTGCCATAGTCCCATCCTGGGCTGTACAGATGGTGAGGGAAGGGGGGCTTGAAGGCGAATGTGGAGTGCAAGGTACAAGGATGCCTCCTCCTGTACACCCCACAGAGAAGCAAAGGCCAGTCAAGCCAAAGGCAAAGCTCTCATTGCAATGAGTGCTGCTCATTAAGCAAACGGGGATGGATCTGTAGCTAATCAGGGCCTGACAGGCAGCTCCTCTGCTTGGAAGGGAAGATGTCTTCTGCTGGGAAGGAGAGATCCCACTCAGCAGCCTGGGAAGGGGAGATGGTGGGTGTCATGCCAGGGTGTTCCCCTGCCCCAGAGCCCTGGGACTGTGTTAATTCCTGGCCTGTATACAGGATGGACCTAGGACAGCATGGGTGGTAATATCAAATGGTAATGTACCACCAGCATCCCCAGTTCCAACCCTCTCCAGGCATTCCCTACAGCAATGGCACCACGCCCAGAGCCCCGTGGGACAGGCTGGGGAGACCGAGCCGGGCTGTAGGCACTCAGCAAAACCCTTTCATCCCCAGTGGGGCACAGGGGACGCGACTGGGGCAGCCCCAGGCAGGGAAGCATGACTCGGGGAAGGGCAGTGCCTGGCTAGTTGCAGCCAATGCTGACTCTGTCCAGGCAGCTGTGGCAGCAGCGCAGTACCAACAGAAATGGGATGAGGGAGGGGAAAAGCCCTTTTAGTCCCCGAAGGCCAGCAGCTGGTCCAGATCCAGGCTGGGAAGTGGAGCAGCAGGGACTGCGTGCTGCCCAGGGAAATGCAGCTGGGGTGAAATCCTCCAGAATGCTGCTGCCCTGCATGGCCAGGCCACACGCTGCAGGGAAAGGAGGGGGCAGTTTGCTGAAATTGTGGGTGAGAAGGGCCATACATCTCCTGCATTGCTCTGCTGGCCTCTGTGCCTTAGTTTCCTCAGTTTTCCCAGCCCTTCCCCAGCACCTGGAGTTTACCTTTGTACCTCATGCCACCCCTGCACTACTCCAGCTCTGGCCCGGATTCAGCCAGCATGCATTTCCCACAGCCCATGTTGTAGGTACCATCTATTTTTAGGATGACCAACCTGCAGCAAAGACAAGCAGCAACTGCTAGTTCAGAGAAGTCAGCATGAAAGCAAAGATTTAAAGAAAAAAAGCAAGCCCACACACCTCGGGGAACATCACATCAGCCTCTCTGTGACCAATCAAATATTGGGACAGCCGGTCCATGCCACAGTGTACCTGGCTCTGCTGAGACTCACTGACACAGAAACCACCTCAAGACAGAGGCACCCCCAGCATGGGTGTCCCCTGGCTGGAAGTAAGCTGAGAATGGATGCTCTTGTCACATGCAATGGCACTGCTGGTGCCATGGGCTGGTGATGTGTGTGTCCCTGCTGTGGCTGAGCTTGGCCCTTTCCGTATGAGCCTCGCCAGCCCCCTCCATGTTCTGCCCCATTATATTTTACCTGCTGTCTTGTTAATTTTTAAGAAGCCTTGCTGCATGTGGGAGCTCTCGCAGCATCGCCCTGCACTGTTCTATGGGCTGCCCAGCCCTTACCCCGGGTCTGGGGAATGTTTCTGGGCAAATGCTTAGGAGGAGAGTGAGGAACAGGAGCATCCCTGGGCTGGGATTCTGGATGGCAGCTCCTGCCTGTCCTGTGCATGTTTCCTAGCCTCTGTGGGTGGCTTGGGTGCTGGGGCAGGGAGAGCTGGCTGGTATGGGGGGGTCCATGGGGTGCTGGTCCTCTCCTGTCCTTTAGCATCCCTAAGGATGGATGCAGCCCCCCCATCTGCAGCTCCCCAACCCACAGAGGAGGCAATTTGGGAGCAGCGATGCTGCATCTGGGGATGAAATCATCCACCTACTCCTACAATTCCACCCCCCCTACCCCCGCAC
>NW_010396507.1:0-5823 GCF_000710305.1 Buceros rhinoceros silvestris
ACCTCCGCGGGGGCGGGCCTGGCCGCGGCGACGGGTCTCCTCTGCGCCGCGCGGGAAACGCTTCTCGCCTCGGAGGAACTTCCCTGGGCGCTGCGGGCTGGGTGGGGGCGGCGGGCCTAGTGCGGGGACTGTCTGGCGACATCTGGGGGGAAAGCGTGAAAAAGGAGACTAAGGTGGAAGGGGAAAATACGATGAAAGGACACAGGCCAGGAGCAGTAAGACTGTCGCAGTTGTTAACATTTTTCACCCAGTAAGTAGCGTGGATGGTGACCCAGTTCATTTAAAGTGAGAATGAGTTCTATTTCAGTGGGTTAAAGCATGAGTAAAACTAACATGCTGTAACCCTTATTCTCAATCTTGATCACATCGCTGGACTTAGTAAGATTTTTGCAAGAAAATAACTTAGGTTTTCAATCAAACAAGATACATGTGATCTAAACCGATTTTTTTCAGTGTGAGACCGACAATTTCACCGAATAACTGTAAATTACAACCATTCAACTTTCCAATACGTATAGTTTAAGCAGAAATGTCAGTGTTCCTGTCTACAGCAACATTCATTAAATTATTTATGAAAAACATTACGTATGTTTCTAAGTCGGGTGAGCGTATTGTACTATCTTGGTTAGTTTTTCAGTTAGTGCGTTCATTTTCAGGTGTCTGGGTTTGGTTTTGTAAACTATGTTCCAAAGGAAATAGCGTAATTTGGTTTCCTTTCGTGATAGGGAACTACGACCCAGAAGGCTCTTGCAACCTGTAGCTCGATTGCTTCTTGATAAGGGGCACACAGCACGTTCTGTGGGAGGTGACAAGTAATGTGGAAATTTGTTCTGTTTTTAGGATTGGCACAGCTGCCTTGGCAGTTCAGGTGGTGGGCAGCAACTGGCCCAAGCCGCATTATACGCTGCTGGTTACGGGCCTCTGCCGATTCCAGATCCTGCAGCTGCTGAAAGAGAAGCCGTACCCTGTTGCCGAGGTCGAGCAGTTAGATCGGCTTGAGCAGTTCACTAATCAGCATAAATCCGAGGAGGAACTCGGAGAGTTGTCAGAGCAGTTCTACAAGTACGCGGTGCAGGTAGATTGTTTTAATCCTGTGTATCATATATTGATGTATTTATGTGTGTGTGTGTCGGGGTTTTTTGTTTGTTTCCTGTCTGACCTTCTCTTTCTATGGTTCTTATATTTTTCAGTGACTGGTAGAGTTTCAGTACTTCTGCTACAAAATAAGTATTTTTGTTATAGCTTAAGGTTTCTGTGTTGTTCCAGGCGTCTATACAGCTCATTGCAGGATGAGTCTAACTGCATGTGTTCGTGCTCTAATAAGTTGGTATTATTTGATATATAGCAGTACTATAAACATGCTCAAGTAAAAGAAATACTTCCAAGTATTTTTTCCTAGGATTATGTGTATTTTGTAAAGTACATACAGTGGATTGCTTGGGGGATTTTATGAGGGGTTGTTTTTTTTTTAAAGGGGAAAAAACCACTCTAGAGCCTTGATTATAAACAGATGTAATGAATGTCTTTTAAAAAGTCTATATAGAAAAAAAGTTATTGTAGTGTTAAGATAACTGGGGAAGTTGTTGATCGGGGGTGTGGGTGAAATAAGAGATGTAGGCACTGAAGAAAGTGCTGCAGACAGTGATGACGTTTTTGAATTTCCAGACAAGCGGAAAGCCCAAAGTCTTGATTGCATTGTGCCAAGTTAGTGCCTCTTCTGTGAACTTGGAAAAAAAATTATTGCAGTAGCTTTTTGGCTAAGTAGCTAGATGCGTTTCATAGTAGAAGTTGCAATCCTTTTTAGGCCTGATATTCAAATACTTTAAAAAGAAACAGAACAAACATGAATATTGTTCATTGTGTGTTCCTGGCAGTTGGTTGAGATGCTGGATATGTCTGTTCCTGCAGTCGCAAAGCTGCGACGTCTTCTGGACAACTTGCCTAGAGAAGCTTTGCCAGATATACTGACATCTATCATCCGGACATCCAACCAGGAGAAGCTTCAGGTATTATGTTCTTGAACTTTTTTAGGGGAGTTAGGTGTTAACTTTTTTTTACAGTTAATCACTTTTAGATAACTTTGAAATTGCTTAAACTTGAGACTGTACGGTGACAATGTTGTGTCAGAAGGTATTTGTATTGTAACTGGGAGTAAATGTTTGTAAAAGGTTTTTATGCTGCTGTTGAAAGTGTTCATATATCTACGTGGTGGAACTCACCTAACAGGTAAATTACCCCAGTTAGCAGTGGAAACCGTTCATTTTATAAAATAATAAATATAGTGTGGACTTCTTCTTCCTATGGTAAAGATGATAAATCTTTCTTCAGATTTTGTTAAAATCTTGAGTACTTACAGTCGACAGATCATTATACATCTCTTAATACAAATAGCTTCAGAATCAGGGTTTTTTTAATCTTTTTAAAGCTGTCTTGAAGTGTGGGGTTTTTCAAATACTGTGACACTTTGAACTTACATCACACATCAAAATATATGCAGAAGTGATGGGTATGACTTGATGCTTACGGCTTGATGCTTACTAGTCTGATTTCTGTGTTTGCTTGCTGTGTTTTGAAGTTTTGTTGTTCCTTTTTGTTACTGCTAGAGCTGCATGTTCAACCTTGCATTGAAAGCATAAGTTCGGTTCTTTCAAAGTACAAAAATAGGAATTAATGCAGTAATTTGAAGTGACGGCGTGTTCCGTAGCTGAATATCTGGCTGGAGGAAGCTATATTAGTCATTAAACTTATACTGTGTCCTTTTTTTCTTTTTTATTAGAAGCACTAAAGAAAAGAACAGCCAGTGGGAGCTGTGTAAATACAGAAGGCCAAATTCTACCCATTTCTACATGTTGACTTCATTAAACATGAAACTGGAATAGTGTATAAAATTTTAAAAAGACAAAATAAAAAACCTCAAGCCAAAAAAAAATTAAGGCATAAGGTGATTTTTTTTTCTGGGTTAACCAAGGAGATCATGCTGTAACTTTCTTAGAGGGCAAGCTTTTTTGTGCGCTTAGTAGTGGAAAAATAGAGCGGTGATAGATGTTTGCTACAGAAAATGCAATTGAAATATTAAGACACTTTAAAAACAGATAGGAGAAAAGAAGTTTTTTCTATTTTGGAGCGTTTTGTAATTTTATGTAGGTTTTGTATCCAGACTCTTGAGGCTAGATTTTCTGTGCAGTATTCTCATCGCTTTTCTTGCTACTTTTTCTCCTAAACCATTTATCCTTTAACTCTGGTTATAGGATAAAATGTAAAAGGTAGTAACAGTGTCCTCTGTGTTCACCTCTACTAAGCTGATGATCTGTTGGTGTGAACCTGATGGCTACTTACGTAAACTCCTTGCTCTTAGATTTTAGATGCTGTTAGGCTGGAAGAACGGTTCAAGATGACTATACCATTGCTTGTTAGACAGATTGAAGGCCTGAAGCTGCTTCAGAAAACAAGAAAGCCCAAACAGGATGATGATAAAAGGGTATGGACCTTTAAATGTGGGATTCTTAAACATCCTAAATAGGTGTATAAAGATGCACTTTTAAACAGGCTAATGAACACGCATGATTTTAATCTGTGCAGAGTTTTAATCTATAGCCATAATGTTTCATGGTCGGGCAGTGTGGCTGCTTAGATACCTAAGAGAGAAAATACTCTTTTAGAACTGCCTAGGCTGTATTTAGTTATTCTAATGTGAGCGCTTTCTGATACTCAGTAATGCTCAGGTTCTTTGAAAGAGTCGTCTGATGCCAAGTTGACTTGTCTGGCGTGCACACGCTGACAGTGAAACGTGTGCCTTTGGCTAATGGCACTGCAGCTGAATGATAGCTTTTGAAATACAGATGATGGATGTGTGTTGTAAAATGTAGCTTGCTCTACTAAGGCGGCTTAGACTTTTGATGCATCTAACTATACTTGATGCAGTTTAGTAAGCAAGAAGTAATTGAGAAATGAAAAAAGGAGAGAGAGAAAACTTACCTGTTGTATAAGGATTAGGCTTATTTTGCTTAATATGATGGGCTGCAGTGCCCAAAAAATCACAAATAACTTTTTTCAGTTCTGTTTTTGTCTTCTGCTGTCTGCCTGTTATGGTAGGTCATAAATGCACTTAGGAAATAAATACAGTAAAATAAGAACTGTAACTTTTTAAAGTAGTACCAGTAACACTTTGTGAAGTTAATTACTGGATTAAATTCTTCTGAATTTTTCTGTGAAGGAGGCTTTCCCAGCACCTTTTATATTTTTGTCATGGCTTCCATTCAAAGCCAAAGTACGTAGCTTATTTTATAAACACCACCTGATACTATCCTCTGGCTCTGTTTTCCATTTCATAGGTTGTAGCTATTCGTCCTAGTAGAAGAATCAATCACATTCCAAATGCTACAGAAGATGAGGAGGAAGAAGAAGATCATGATGATGTTGTCATGCTAGAAAAAAAGATTAGAACGTCCAGTATGTCAGAACAAGCTCTTAAAGTTTGTCTTAAGGAAATAAAGAGGTAGGAGACTTTCAAACAGTGGTTTCTTCTCTTATTTTTTGAAACAGATCATACCTTGTCCATTTCTTATTTGATATGTTTGTGTTTGTGGTGTTTTGGAAATTATTTATTTACATTTAGTGGATTGCTGGTTTTTGCTTATAAAGTTCATCTTTTTTTGAACATCAGAGGTAATGACAAATATGAAGTCTTCTAGATACGATGTGTACATTAATGTAGCATTAAACCGTAAGCTTTCTATGTTATGATGTGAAGATTAAAATAAAAAGCTAAACACCACCGCAGTTGTTAATAGTTAATGAATAACTTGATCTAGTTATTTAAGTCTTATTTTCTTTGGTGCTATCCATGGTGGTATGACGGTTAACAACCTCTTTTTCAGCGGGGATGCATATATAGTGGTGTATGCCTTGGCTGTGCAGTGTGTATAGGGAACCGACTCTTTCGTTTCTGTTTGTATTCTGTAAATAAATTACTATTATACAAAGACAATCTTCTAACTGATGGAGTAGTGACTTGCTTTTTTAGTATTATGGTTGTCAGAAAGTAAGAGGGTATGCTGATGACCTCAAGTTTGCTAAGTATCTATCCTGTGGTACAGAAGAGTCTTACTTCGCAGTTAATTCCTGATTAGCCTTATGAATTCTGTGCCTATTTTTCCAGGTTAAAGAAGATGCCTCAGTCAATGCCAGAATATGCTTTGACAAGAAATTACTTGGAACTGATGGTAGAATTGCCATGGAACAAGAGTACAAAAGGCAAACCTTTCTATTATAGTTGATTGTCTCCTGTACAGACATTTTAGGACAAGTTACTGTCATCTAGACACTGTGTACTTCATTCTGTCTTGCAAATGTTTGTCTCATTGTCTGATCGTAAAAATGTCATTAATATGTTACTGAAATCTTACGAGCTACCTGGCTTAAAGTAAGATCAGTATGCAGAAGAACCTGGGAAGCTCAGTTGTACATCTAAGAATGTGAATTTAGAAGGTATTAGGAATATCTACTCAGAAAGTGAGGCTGTATTCCTTACAATCTGTGCTAGCATGTATCTAAAATAATGAAGAAAAGAGCATCTAATTATTTCTCATATGTCAGACAAAAAACTTTTCTACATTTCTGTAGCATTAATCTTCCTGAAGAAGGATCTGGTATGTCTTAATCAAGTTTGGTAAGGAACAAAAGAGATGAATTGTAGTTATTTTTAATTACAGCGTAGAATTTGACCGGTGGATGTCTGCAGGGCTGATAGATTTCACTGCTTCTTGCCTGCTCCCTTTATGTTGTAGAGCAAAGGAGAAGGCAGCTGCTTTGTGCCAGAAATTA
>NW_010396507.1:5919-9632 GCF_000710305.1 Buceros rhinoceros silvestris
TTCCTGCTGTGTGTAGAGCATTAGTTAATGTCCGTCGGTGAGGCCTGACCGTTTATCTCAAATTATGGCAATTGCAAAAACCTAATTTTTCCATTCCTAGTATCACATGTAAAAAATACAGTGCCAAATCACTGTAAGTGTTGCATAGCAAGTAAAGCCTGCCCGTCAAGCCATAAGATTTTGCTCTGTTTGTGAGACACAGGGATGAATTTGTCTTTTGAGAAGACCTTACAAGCTCAGACTTATTTCTGTGAGAAAGCAAATGCTGAAAAATTTGCTTATCATTGAATCACTGTTCTAGAATAGACACTAAGTTAATTTGGATGAGATTTTGATCTGTGACACAGTGAAAAGGAGGGTTTGGGGGTTTTTTTTTAATTTCAATATCAGTTCTATGATCTGTCTAACGTCTCATTTTCTTACTAAAGGAGAATTGTAATTTCTTGGTTTTAGGAAAACGTCTGAAATACGTGTGTGTTTGGGATTGCAATGATGAATGTGTTTTGATTCTATTGTATCGTAGAATGAATTTTTTTCTATTTTTAAAGGTCAATGTGCTGATACCTTTTCTGTTGTCAATGATTGATAGATCGCCTTGAAATTCGTGCAGCTCGAATTCTTTTGGATAATGATCATTATGCTATGGAGAAGTTGAAGAAGAGAGTTTTGGAGTACTTAGCTGTCAGACAGCTTAAAAACAACCTCAAGGGACCCATTCTTTGCTTTGTGGGACCCCCAGGAGTTGGTAAAACTAGTGTTGGAAGATCAATTGCAAAGACTTTGGGTCGAGAATTCCACAGAATTGCTTTAGGAGGAGTCTGTGATCAGTCTGATATTCGAGGCCACAGGTAACTGTGTCTTCCTTTCCTAACTGCAGTTTTTTCTTTCCTTTGTTACAGAATGTATTGATTATTTCCATTGTTTAGCTAACACAGAGAGATTTTGCTTATTTCAAACAATGGTAATTATTTATTGATTTTTTTCTTGGATTTCAATGTTAGGAGAGAATTTTAGTAATGGGAATGGGTGTTCAGCGTTGAGGTAACAGCCTTTACTCTTCCCTTCTGCTGCTGCCCTTTATTGACACACGGGAGAACGGAATTTCATCTTCATTCATTTTGGCACTTTGAAGTAAAATTCACTAGGAAGTCTAATGCAAACTCTTAAGCGTTGGGACTGATTTTTCTGCTTTTTAAGAGGGATGTAAAGATCTACATACAAAATAGTCTATGGATAGCAGTGCATTACTTTATAACCACGTTTGTTGCTAAAAAGGAGAAACTGAGAGTGGTACTTAGAAGTTGCTAGAGGGGAGCAAGTGAGTTACTTAGTATCTCAAACTTGTTAGTTTCTTATTTTCCCATTTCAAAGGGAAGTGTATACAAGGACACCTAAGCTGGAAGATTTCAAAACAGACTTTTCTGGGTGACATTCCTTAGGACTTTTTTTGATCTTGCATCTCTTTTTTTTGTTGATATTAGTCCATACCCTATGCCTTGTAACTGGAAGCATAATGAGTGGGTAATATAGTAACTACTAAACTAAACTAAAATTTTTTGTTACATTAAGCATATTTTTATACTTACTGCATGCAGTGTAGGAAATTTGGAATAATTAATTTGTTAGTGTTCTAAAGATCGGTAAAACCATGCGGGTGGATTTTGAGTTTTTTTTAAATCACGTTATTGAATTCAATTTCTCCTTACAACAGTAGGTAAATTATTGTGAATGAAAGGTATCAGTTATTTCTTTGATGCCATGTAGCAGTTCATTTTGCCCAGTGGCCATGCTGCTACTTTCAATCATCAGGATAAATTCTTCAGTTCCAGATTATTCTGCAATTTCTTTTTCTTTTCAAGATATAAAAATGATCTTGGTATTCTTATCACTTCCCTATGTATTTTTAATAATCACTTAAAAGGAATGCCCTAATAAAAGTTCATTTTTTGGTTTCAGACTTCTGGCTGTGTTGCCTGTGTGAATACGTTACTGTGGTGAAAGCTCACAGGCCCAGCTGGAAGGAGTGCAGAAGAGTCACTGGGAAATCTTGAGCTGAATGTGTATGTAAACTAGGAATCTGGAGTATAATGTCTTTCGAGGAATCTCAGTAGGAGTAGGAAATCAGTAGGAGTTTTGTTTTCCGAGTGTTTGACACCTAGAGTTTGTAGCTTGAAAGAATCATCTGTAAGTTGTTTCTTAGTGTAGGTTTGATCAACAACCCATCTGCCCCTTGGGATTTGTAGGGACAGTTGTTTTAACGGGTTGGTTTTGACTGCATAGCAGCATTCCCTGCACGCGTGGCTGTCTTGCAAACCCTTGTCGTAGCGAGCCTTTTTACCTGTTTGCTTACACACTAGTGGAAAAAGAAGCGAAATTCTGTCCTCCTCCTTTGCTGTGTATTACTGCTGTACTTCTGAAGCTGTGTTGTTAATCGCTGTTAAATAAGTAAGTTGAATTCTGATGTTTCACACTACTGAATCCGTATGGTTGTTAAAACCAGTTTAAAATGCGATTCAAGAGCATGGTGCTGTTCGAACTGAAACCACTAGAGGCCGTTCGGTGCTAAGCATTGCGGAGGTGAGGAACTTGTCCTGGGCAGGACAAGTTATTTATTTTTTTTTTTTCTTCCTGCTTCTTAGAATAAAATTTAATCAAATTAAAACTACAGCTTTTCCATAGAGACCTCTCTCTGTAGCATCCTTTTGCATGAATAAATCCTTCAAGTTATTCCCAGTCAAGGGAATCCATATCGTGCATCTGCTGGCAGTCATAGAGGGTCAGTTACAGAGTGGTCTAAAGGTGGAGGAGGTACAGGCTGCTCTTCTCTGAGTTTTGCGTGTTAAGTAGGCTGATTTTCTAATATTACATGTTAGGAGCCATGACTTTTCCCCTAAAAGCTCTTTATTAGGCTTTAAGGCTTAAGTTAAGGATTCTGTTAACATTGCAGAATAACGGTATTATATGCACTGAAATGTACTCATCATTTTTTAAAATGTATTAGATGTACTAGAACATAAAAAAAAGAAACTGTGGTTCAGTTTCTCTTGCAGGCAAATACTGCCTGAAACGGCATTCACTTTGGCCACTTACTGGTGCTGAAGTGAAAGACGCAGACAGATAGATTCAGCAAGCAAAATAAGGTATGTTAGAGAGCAGCAGAGTGGGGAGTGGTGTTTCCGTCAGTGTGCTGGTCCGTGTGATGTGTAACTGGGGCAACTGGAAACACCCAGGTTTTGCCATCTCAGCGTGGATCATGTGCTTGCAGCTGGGGTTTGTGAATCCTTTTTTTATTGGGTAAAGAGTAGCAACTGCTGTTCTGTGTTCCCAGAATTAAATCATCATCTTGGTACAAAAACAGAACTGCTTTATCAGACATCCTCCAGCTGTTGTTTGCACTTACCACTCATCTGTACCATACGTTAAAGTTAGCCTTTTTATATTTGTTGTTAACTCGTATTAAAAAAAAACCAAACCAACAAACCACCCTGAAGGACGTCTTGGAACTTTTTTCTCAGAAGCTTACTGCATTTAAGAGCTTCTCAGTACTGATATTTTGGTTTATACAGGAACTATATGGTCTTCTCTGTTACATATGTGTGTGGTTTTCTATTTTTAAAAAGGAAAGCTGTCATTGCACCACCTATTTATAGTGGCGTTGGTGAGATCACCATGAAGCTTTTTCTTCTCTCTCTCACCTCTGTGTGAAACACTCT
>NW_010396507.1:9770-10080 GCF_000710305.1 Buceros rhinoceros silvestris
GCTTATATTACCATTGCTTTTCAGTTTTTAGGAGTTCGGATAATTTGGTTCTGGCATAGGCCTGTGCTGAAGACTTGTTCAGGAGCATCTGTCTGAGAAGAGGTGATTCCCCACCAGTACCGCTGTGCTAGCAGAAGTTCAGAGCAGAGGCGTTGTCGGGCTAGAACCAGTCTCACCTGTGACAAATAGCTTTGTTACAGAAGTACAAAGCAGAAATACATTTGTAAAGCACTTGCATGAAGTCACAGCTTATTTTTTTGCAACTAAGTTCAGAAATAGTTTCTTTGGTGGCATAAACTTTATCTTTCCC
>NW_010396507.1:10277-44725 GCF_000710305.1 Buceros rhinoceros silvestris
AACTTTTTATCACAGTATAAAGGAAGTGAGTCATGTTTTTATCAGTAATACTAGTGCTTCTTTAAAGGTTCCGATTCATACACAGTCCCACCTTACACTGGGATTGCTGACAAGGTTATATTTCCCTAGTGTCTTCCTTGCGTTTTCTAGGATACGTAACTCCTCATGATATGCTGTACCACCCTAGTGTTTTTTTAAGGATACCTTTTCACTGATTTAAAAATAAATAAAAAGATTACTAAATTACATACCTTCTGTGGCATGAGCTCTTAAGGTTTTTTTAAAGTTGTTGCCTCGCAGGTGTGAGAGAACCAGGAAACTCGATCTGTCCTTCCTGTTCTGAATGGAAAGCAGCTGACTCTCTTTCTAGGTTTAATGCATGGAGGGAAACAGTGCATCAAAAAATGAGCAAAGCCACATTATATCATCAAAAATGCTAATGCAGAATATTCCTCTTTTCAGCCCTAGGTAATACGATGAAAATAAAAAATAACATCACATTTGGTGCTAATGGTCATGAACAGCAGTACTCAGTTCCACAAGCTGCACAGCAGAAGTTAATGTCCAGACAGATGAATGGCCATATCTGCTTGGATTTTAATATGTTCCGGTAGTTTTATATGTAAATATCTGCAGGGTCTGCCTTACCAAGGACTCTCGTGTCGAGATGTGTTGCATAATAGCTATTTAGAAATTAAAACAGGCTACCTATGTTTGTGTTTTCAAGGTGAAATACTATGTTACTGTTCTTTGTCATCCTACATCCAGTATTTGCATTAGCATTCGTTACTTGCCTTGGAGATCTTGAGTCTTTGATAGTACAATAGAATAGGTATTAGTCCGTCTCTAATAAATGAAGATGTATCACAAATTTAGACTGTTACAGATGGAAGGAGTGGACATCTAAGTATTTTTTAATCCTAAAATTTATAGTCTGAGTTTGTATTTTGTGATACCTGATCTCAGTATGTAAATAAATTTAAGCATGGTTTTACTTGAAATTTAGTGCATCAGTAAAACATTTAATTGGAGTTTGTTCTTTAGATTTACCACGTCTGGAGATGATTGAAAATACAAATGAGGAGATGATAGTACAAGAGAGGAAGAGCGAGAATTGTCAATTGTCAGGTAGTGAAAGGAAGAGAAGAATGTTTCTAGCCACTGTGCACTTTTTCCACTGTTAATGCTAATTCTGTGGAGACTGAGTATTTGTGCTCCACATTTCCAACAATAGTTCCTTTAATTTTGACCTTTTGAGTTTCTTGAAGAACTTTTGGGTTGTATAGGGAACCATTTCATCTTTTCCATAACAATAGACACATTTTAGTTGAACTGTGGTTTCTGATTGTTTTTATATGGTAGCTCATGACTCAGGGCTTATTTTGGACAAGGTACATTTTAAAAAAAAACAAACCTAAATTACCAATTTTCTGTCACTGTTAGAATATTTTTCTTATGCTTGCTTTAGAAGCCACTTAATTTTTAAACTCTTAAAATTGTAGTTCTCCAAAGTGTTGGTCTCACTTGACTTGTCCGAAGTTATTTGGAGTATATTTGCTTTTCTTCTGCTTTTTCTTCACCACAGATCTTGATAAATTGTGCTTCAGCCTACCCAGGGTATGTCTTATTTTAAAATATTAAGAAACTTGATCGTGTACAACAGTTAAGTGTCACTGAAAGATTTTCTATCTGTGAGAATCTTCCACAAATATGTCATTAAGTACCCAAATCTACTTGACTCTAAAATGACTGTGGCCTGAAGTCTATTTTCAGGATTGTTTGGGGGGGAGGGGAAGAATTTAAATCTATTAATAACAGCAGCTTTTTTGCATCTTAAGGAAGAAAAATCTCTGTTTTGTTTTGGGCTTTTTAAAGTGCTTCTATTGGGAAAAACTCCAAAAAAGGTTTTATAAGTGGTTTGTGTGTGTGCATGGGTATAAACAAACAAATTTGTCATTCAGAAAACCTTTTGGTAGCTAACACGATCCTTTGACCAGCATTATTGCAATTGGGTGGTGCAGGATGAGAAAGAGTGATTATTCAGTGCCTTCCCTTGACTAGAGAAACCCAGATTACCTTAATTTAGTTTATAAGCTAAAGCTGTTTCTTAAAACTCTGTGGAACATAGATAAAATTTTATAGAATTAGAGGATCAGATTCAAAGTTGTGTATATAAAAACACAGACATATTTTAAAAGTGTAATGTCTTCAAGCATCCACTTGAGAATAATGTACCAAGCAAGAAAGAAGAAGGCTTAATGTTCACCTAATTATGTTATCCTCTTACTAGCATAAATGGAATATTAAAACCGGGGTGCATTGTCTCTGAAGCATATAAAATTGTTTAGTAGTGCAGTAAGCATTTTTTGTTAAAAAAGTCCCCCAAAGCAACAACAACAGAATCCCTACCAACAAACAAGCAAACAAAATCCAAACCCACAAACAAAACGAAAAGAAAAACAAGAAAAATCCCCACAGAAACTCCCAAATTGCTGCAGTAGTTAATTTGGTTGCGCTGGTGAGGGATTCACTTCTGTGAAGTTCAGTTCTGCCTCAGTCTTGTACTTTTCCGATTGAGTTTTAGCGACTCTTGCCATTGTTTTGGCCGGGCTGGCTGTGTGCAGGTGGAGGATGAAGTGGTGTGCTGATCGGAAAGGTCCCCTGTGCAGATTCTCGGTCCGTAGTCAATGTGGTACAGTGCAATCCGTAGTGGAGAGGGATCCGCTCGCCGCAGAGGAAGACTCGACACAGAGGCGGTCGGGTGATAAACTGTTGTGTGCTGGCTGCTCCAGTCTTCAACAACCGTCTCATGAAAGTTCTCACAGGCAAACAGAATTTCTCTTGCATTTCTGGCTATTTGGAAGGTCTGAAAGTTATGCTTTTGCTCAGCTCTGTAATTAAATACAGTAACTGCAGTTTGTTCCCTCAGTAGTTAAATATTACATGGAACTGACACCATTGCTAAGTAGTTTGAGTTGTGGTAGTTTTTTTTATATATATTTTTGAAGTCTTCTCCTAGTATCTTTTGAAATTACTCTCATGGTATTTTGGTTTTGTCTTTCTAAATGTCATCGTGTTTATTTTGGACTGTATTAAAATAGATCAGCTGGAAAAGCAGGCCTGCTCTGCAGATCTGCTTTGTGAGGGTCGTGAGATAGGTACCGTAGTTCAGCACTTGGAGTATCTATCTCTTCTCGAGTGACCAGCATTTCATGCTCTTAGTAACTAAACAGAACACGATGATGGCACAAGCAGAAGAGGCTGTGATAAATGCAGCAAACAAGGGACACAGAAGTATGTAGAATGTTTAATAACTTTGCCAAATAAATTTAGACTCATAATTTTGTTGTACCGTTGCACTCTCCTAGTTTTTTATTTTATGTTGAAATGCCGTAGTAAATAACAATTACTGTTTATGAGTAAGAATTAAAGCATGGTGTATGTACAGGGGACATGGACAGTTCAGCGTATTTGGAATTTTGTCCTAATTTGTAACGTGCTGTAAATTGTTGTAATGACAAAACCCCTGTATCATCAATGTTAAAATATTGGTATTAATGAGGTTCCCAGATCTGCTTGTACAAGGATGCTTGTCCTGAGTCGTGTAAAAAGCCTGCAAGCCATGAGGTTTGGTTGTACTTTAGTGCCTGTGTTTATCATGCCAGACCAACTAGTGCACTGTGGAACCGGAATTTTCATCTGCTGATATAACTGCTTGTATCAGTTCAGAGGCGTATCCCATGTTTTTGTCAACTAGTTCCAAGAAGTTTTGCAAAAGAGCAAGAATTGTTACACTGCTGCTTAATCTTACATTTTCCTTGGAGTTTTACTGTTGATGTTTCTACTCCTGTCACGTGTATCTAACCGTTCTGTCCCCATGTACGTTTATTTCCCCCAGGCGCACCTATGTTGGCAGTATGCCGGGCAGGATTATCAATGGGCTGAAGACTGTTGGCGTTAACAATCCAGTGTTCCTGTTAGATGAGGTTGATAAACTGGGGAAGAGCTTGCAGGGGGATCCTGCAGCAGCCTTGCTTGAGGTAAGAGATGTTAAATTCCAAGCATTGTTTCATTTGTAATTAAAAAGGATTAAAATGCTGGACTCGGAAAGGAAGATTCACTGGGACAAACGAGAGCGTGACAGCGTCAGCTTTTTTATTCAAATACTAGCTACTGTGTTTTGACATCGTTGGATTTCTGTCAGGTCCTTGTGCAGGAGCAAATGCTGTTACATATGTGCTAAATAAGGTATCTTTAATCTCAGGGATCTGTACTTAAACACAAGGATGTAATTTGTGCTCTCTTGTGTATTTAAAGACTGTTCAGGCCTTAACCTTTACTTATTTGGGGGACTTCAAACCATTGATTTTTAATGAGCAAATGCTGTTAGCTGTGAGAACTGTAAAGCAGCCGGACTTTTTCAAGTTTTTCCTTTCTTTGTTGGAACATTTTTAATTTATTTTTGAAGCTTTTGGTGTTACAAGCTTATATTAGAGCTACATGTCTTACCTAGCATGTGATATGGACTAGTTACCGGTTCTTTTAGCAGCATTTCTTTAAATAGTGTTGTCATTAACTTTCTGAACTTAAGTTTTTCATTCAGTCACAGATGCCCATTCCTTGACTAATTATGATGTGGTGTTTGCTTTCCGTGAGAGCCAGCGATTAAGTGTGGGGTTTTTTCAGAAATCCTGGGACTCAGACCAAGATATAAATTAATCTAATTTTGAAGTATGTGGTATAGTTACTTTATCACAAACTGCTTAGAGGTGTGAAAGTTGACTTGCTAAAGACACCAGTAATATCTAGGAGATACAAGTAAGGACTTTGGGAATGAGGTGCTGTTGGAAGATGATGTAAATCAGTCAGCGGTGGAGAATGTCATTAAATTAGCTTAGCTGTTGGAATTTCAGGAGTCCTGAACTTTAGTGATTGTGAAGAAGATCGAGACCTATGTCTTGCAGGCTTCGTGTATCAGAGGAGTCTGTTGCAGAGATCAGTAATCGAGTTTCCAGAACCTTCTCTTTTGCCTTCTTTTTCCCTGGAGTATGACACACAATGATATCCCAGTACAATTCCTTCTTCCACTGACTTGCGTATTCAGTGGATTTATTCGAGCAGTTCACTGGGGAGAGGAAGGAGTGTCTCCTCAGGTATGGGGAAGAGACAGAGCATTGCCCTTCCTCCGCATCTTTAGTGCAGAAGGCTGTGTATGTCCTCCAGTGCCCGCACTGGTGATGAGGAAGGGCGGGAATGAGGAAGGTAATGGCAGAGCAAGGTTAGGCTAAGCTGAAGTGTTTGGGGCTGTCCAGAGCAGTCGTAGCACTAGTGCGCTAGTTTTTATATTGTGTGTATTTAGAATTTCCGTAGCCTGCTGTATTTTTACACTGTCTACCTGCCTTTTATGCTCTCTCTAGCTGCAGGGGCTACCATCCTATCACTGTTTCAGCTGGGCTGCTTCTGTGATTGTTCTTTACCTGTTTCAGTCAAAAAGAGTTCTGTCAGTAAAAGATATTTCTCCAATTTTTGGACCTAGCCTGGCTCACTTTCACTGAGATTATTTGGGGCATAATCCTAGAAGCGTCTCAGTTGACATACTAAGGGTATAGTCACTAGCTGGCTGCTTGTAAGTGGGGATGAAAATTGGTTCTAGTAATATTTGCTATAGAGTCATTATAATGACTCTTTTTGACTGACAATGCTTAATATAGTGATTTGAATATGAAAAATGCTACTTAAATTAAGGTGTCATGAGCTTATCTCTATGGTGAATGACTTTCTGCAAATGAAATGTCAATTGATATTCTACAAATGTCATTATTGTCTTCCTGCTAGATACTGTAAAATTACTGTTTTGACAAGGCCAACTAGTTCTTTGAAAATCAGTGTATGAGCAGGCTATGGTTTGAGAGCTCTGTTTTGATCTTTGCACGTTAACATGAAGTAGTAATAATTTAAATTGCTAGAAGATACCATAGCTTCATTTTTTTAGCATTTACAAATGATAGTTACGGTTCTTCATGTGTGTCTTTCTCAAGTGTGTAGTATATGTTTCTAGGGTGCATGAAAACCCTCTGAGTGCAAGGAAAACAAGCAGGGGAGTGTAACAGATAGTCAAATGCATTTTCCTTGTACTTTTCACCTGCAGGATTTTATTTACACTTGGCTGTTAATGGCAATGAGTTCTGTTTCTGAGTTTGTTGATATTTCTTCTGTCATTTTTCCTTTAGATATTTAACTAAGCTGTCCTAAATCTAGTCAATGCATGGATAAAAAATACCTGAAAATCAAATTTTGTTAGCTAGCTGACGTTTTCAGGTATTTTGTTTGCTAGGCAGTCAATACCATAATGAAGCAATGATTTGGCATTTCTTGGAAAGATGATAATTTTTTTTGGAAGTGTTCCAATTATGAATCCAGATCTGTATGTTGTTATTGTTAATTTTATTCAACTTTTTCTGTTACTTTTAATTTGTTTTTCATTTTGGTTTTCATTTTCATTTTGTTTTTCATTTTCATTTCGTGCAGTAGAGAATTAGCATTTCTGTTCTTCCATCATGTCAAGTATGCGAGGGCAAATTAAATTAATTTATTTTTTAATTACTTGTGTTTGAATTTGTGATACTTTGCTGCTGCTTTGAGATGTTTTGGTTTTCTGTATTTTAAAACCGTGTTCTCAATGATTTTTCAACTCAGCTTCTGCCATGGATAATTCCAGCTGAAGCTGGTCAGGTTAGCTTCCAGCTGTCTGCTCATGCTGCAGCCTTTATGTAAGTCCTTGCTAATTGACCATTAGTTGCATCTGGAGGAGTAATTGCTCTATTACCCGTGTCTGGGCTGCTCTCATGTGAGATCTGTATATCCCCCTGCTGCTGTCTAAACATCGTGAAGCAGGTGCTTTACCTCTTCTAATGGAGAACTCATGCCTGGACAAAACAGCTTAATTTTCATCTGCTTTTTGTGGTTTACGTTGTTGGAAAGTCCATCTGGAATGAGCAAGGGTGGCTGTTATGTAGAAGAACAATAGTAAGTGGTCACCTAACTGGCACATTTCTCAGACTGCTTTTTCTTGTCTGGGAAGTGCCATCATAAAGTGTAAAAGGATGTGCCTCCTTTTTTCCGTAGTGTTCAGGTGTGTGAAATTGTCACTGACAGTCTGCAGTGGGATATATTCAAGAAGAAAACTGCCATACCCTGTCAGCTTGGAAGCAAAGCTTGATGTTTGGTAACTGCCTGATACGTGTTCAGTTCTAGTGCTCCTGCAGCGTTGGTGCTTTAGCAAAACAGAATGTCATCCTATTTCCAGTTACTGTTCATTAACAAGGGAACATTTTAGTCTAAATTTAGATGACCTCTGTTTAAAACAGAAGAAAACAGAAATGGATCCAAGTGCCTGGTAGTGAGTATTTGTACGCGGGGAAATTAGACCAGGAGCAGAACCAGGCAATTAAATGTTCATGGAACTTATTATGGATTTCGTAGTAATAAAAGCTGGTACACAGAAGCCTTTGTATGTATGTGAGCTGTTGGCCATAAATTAACCGAGATGCTTTGTCCACTGAATGTTCTTTTTGTACTTCACATTTTTGTGTTGGTTGAGTATCTTTGAAAACTGTTGAACTTGACCTTTAGCACAGATACCTAGCTGAAGAACAGTTCTGTTTGATTTGGAAAATCTGTTTTAAATGCAGAGGCACGAGAGTGTTTTATGTCTTAGAAAGAAATAGTTACTGTGACAAAGAATGTCCAGAGCTCTAGCCCTTGCAGAAAGTCTCTGCTCACGTTTTTAGATACATACAATGTGTATACATATATACACACGTGTATGTGTATATATATATATATAGACACATATACATACATATTTTAGACATAATTCACATCTTTTGATATAATCTGGGTTGGTTTTGATTACAGTTTCCTTTACCTTTATTGGATAGTATTGTTTGCACATGAGTACATCATCAATATTTTGTATATCTTTGTAAATAATATCACAATCACCAGCTTAGCCCTTAGTAGGATACTTAAGGATTTCTAGTTGCAGACCATGAGGAGAAAGAGAAACAGGCATGTAGATAGATGTTATGAAAAACCAACGTGGTCTGTCAGAATACATCGTTTTTCAACATTTTTGCAAGTGGTTGCAAATGCTTCAGCTAATAGAGTGGAATTTTGTGGAAATACTGTGTTATCCGTGTTAAAAAAAAAAGGGGGGGGTGTAAATTGAATTAGGATTTGATGTTTAATCAGTTGTGAAAAATCTGCAACAGTAGACATTGAATGGGAGACTACTATTCGTTATAGATCTGCTTTCCTGGAAGTCAGTTTGCAGATGCTGTGCTTGGATACGCTGCCTGTTGTCGTGTCCCCCTACATTTTAGAGCTAGATTGTAGAACAAATTGAAGTAAGAGACACCTATAACTCTGAATTACACTAAGTGTGCTGGGCTAGGCAGGGTACTGCAGGGCCTTTGCCTTTATCAGTAAAGCAGGGAGTAAATAATAGCAACTGCTTGCTGAAGAGGGGAAAAAAAAAGCAGTGAAAAAAGTGAACTATAGCATTCGTTGAGTTTCAACCTTAGTTTTAGAATTTAGACATATGCTTCAGTATGTTTTAACTTTTCAGTATTAAGGGAAACGTATCATTTGTATTTTATTGCAGTTGCGATACATTTCAAAACACTAGTCTTAAATCTGTACAGTACTTAAAAAGAGACATTGTTCAGTTCTTTAAAAAGTTCTGCTATGTTTCTGGCATTCTGTAAAAAAAGTATTTTACTAGTTTGTTGTGATCATAAAACATTTCTGTTGTAAAGATTTTTTAACTCTTTAAAGACTGAAGAGAATTTTAGAGTAATGAAAATTCAGAATTTTTTCTTTCAGAACCAACTAAGTGCTTAAATTCAGTTTTTTAGAATTAGCAACACTGATCTTGGCTGTAATTCAAGTTGTTAAGACTAAAAGGTGCGTTCGTTTGGGTAGAGACAGATAAATTGTTTTGACAGCAGTGCACTATTTCTCAGGAGATGCATAGGTCCCGTTATTTGTAACATGAGAATTATTCACGTCGGTGAAGCATTGATAATAAATCATTTGAGAAGGAAAATTGTGACAGTACTGAAGTGGGGGGTGGGATGAAAAGTTGTTCATAGGTGGTGATATAGAAGCCGAGTGTAGGTTATATACTCACAGAAGTCCATGGTAGCACACGGGCTGCTTTTCCAAGGGTGCCGAGTGTCCTGGAAAGGCCACTCTTTCTTTGCTTGTGGTATGGAATGTAGTTACAGAGTAATCAGGGTGAGGCAGAATATTGCGGGTCAGGCTTTATTAATATCCATAACATATTTTATGAATGTAAAGTCAGATTTGACAGATCCAAGTGGAATATAATTAAAATGTGCATCTTTTATTTACTTTGAATTAAAGCAACTGCATCAATTTTGTGTTCACTCTTGTTAAGGTTTTGGATCCAGAACAAAATCACAGTTTCACCGATCACTACTTAAACGTAGCCTTTGATCTGTCCCAAGTCCTTTTTATCGCTACAGCCAACACTACAGCTACTATCCCACCTGCTCTGCTGGACAGAATGGAGATTATCCAAGTTCCAGGTAACGCTACAGTGTTTTTATTGCAGTGGCTATTGCAAGTCCTTAAACAATGTTGGAGTGTTCTTCCTGAAATGAAAAGCAGTTTCTTAAGGTAAGCCTGCCAGGAATCTGGATTGAACGGCCACAGCTGTTAAAAGAGGCTAGTCGGGGTGCCTCCGTTACGGCCTCTGTCGTGACAATGAAATTTAGCATTGCACTCCGGCAAATTCAGTTCCAGGTATGTGGAGGTACACTGATACAGTCTGTGGTGGTACAGACATCCTCCCTTCCCCTGGGCCGCTTTGCAGTGTTGATCTCTGAGCCACGCTGCAATGGTGACCCCACAGCCACCTTATGACACTGACCCCTGGGTCATGTTGTGATGGTGACCCCTGGGCTGTCACCCCATGGTGAAGCCACCATGCTGTTGATAATTTCAAAATGCAGAAGAATGGCACAATATGGAACCTTCTGACCTTGGTTAACGGAGTAGCTAAAACAAGTCAGCTCTTGTGCGTCTTGGAGACGGGTTCAGGGAGCTGGAACAGTTAGGCACCCCGTGACCGCGCCTGCAACTCCTGAATGCCTTGGAAAGGTGCCAACAAAAAATGTAGTCCCGCTTGAAAAAGGGCCAAGCTTGCCTGACAAGATGTTGTCACAATATTTTCACCAATTGATGTTTGTATCTTAACTGACTGTTGGCTGATGCATCTTTTTAAGAGTCCAATGAAGAAAGGGATCTTTGCCACACTATAATTCTGTTATTTTTCACTTGAAGTACGAGCCTTTAAAATTATAGCTGGGCTTTTTTTGTCAGATTCAAACAGGTGCACTTGTAAGTGGTAAGTAATTCTATTATATTGTAGTGTATAAGCAAAAAGATTAGTAAATATATGCTTTTTCTTCTGAAGGGTACACACAAGAAGAAAAAATTGAAATTGCACATAGACATTTGATTCCTAAACAGCTTGAACAACACGGCCTGACTCCACAACAAATACAGATTCCACAAGTAACCACTTTGGACATAATTACCAGGTAAATTTGTTATTCATTGCTTTAAGTTTAAATAACTTATTTTTCTGGTAACTAATAAATAATTTATTAAGTGATAACACAAAACATTTCTTAAGATTTGTTGTCCTTAATAGCTTCAGAAGTTCAGCAGTTGGTATTTTATGGAATTGCTCTTTGCCGAGCTCTGTCGGCCCTGCTGTCTAAACTGAGTCGTCCTTCTCTAGGGAATTCCTTGCTCTGACTCTGAGCGTGGCTCACAGTCAGTTGTGTTGACACAACTGGCAAAACACTGTGAATAAACAGAAACTCAGAGCTGGTATTGCTGCAGGTTCAGTGTGTGAAGCAGCAAACAACCTTTATTTTAAGGAATTAAGTTTTATTTCTGTCACATTGATAGAAAAAATGAAAAACAGTGTTCGTTTCTTGCAACTTGATGGGCTACGTTTGTCTAAAGATTTGAATTAGTTTAAAAAAATTCGGTTTTTTTTAAAATAACTTGTATTAATTAGAACTATTTTCTGTTGGGCATGAGAGCAAAGATACTGATCAGAACATCTTTTGAACTTAAAACTAGCCCTTTTGCAGTGGAATAATTGTATCAGTATTCAATGAATTGAACTGTTTTATCAGCAGAAACAGCATTTTGGCATTTAATGAGTGGTATTGTCTGATGTTTCTTTTTAACTTCTTTTACATTTTGAGTTTTAAAATAGTTCTTCCTTTAAATGTTTATGCATCTGAGCAGACCTCAGTGCTATTGAAGCATAGTTTAGCATTTCACTAAGTTTTGACACCATGTCTTCTTCCGATTCAGTAGTTTGTCTGTCTTTCCAGTTTTATCAGCAAACCACAATTGTTTTGATAAAAGCACATGACATTTTTCTCCTGTTTATTAGAGTAGCCCAAGGTCTCACTGCCTTCTATATCTCATTTTATTGGGATGTATTTTTAAAAAGAAAGTGTGTTTACATTCAAAAGAAATCTCTCTTACAAAGAATATCCACCGGTAAATGATTGTCTCTTCCCTAGATACACCCGAGAGGCAGGAGTCCGCTCTCTGGATCGGAAGCTGGGAGCTATTTGTAGAGCAGTGGCTGTGAAAGTGGCAGAAGGACAGCACAAAGAAACAAAGCCAGACCGTGCTGAAGTGGGTGAAGGAGAAGGTGTGTATCTTTTGCATGTTTTATTAAAAAGGAAGCTTCTAACGTGGTCACTAGGAAGCTGATTTATCAACCTTTTCTCCGTTGTTATGTTTCTTTGTTGGCTCTCTTTTTAAAAGCTTTGCCATAGAGTGTCATTTGTTCTCTGCGTGGTTCGAGTAGTGCTGAATTATGGCTGAAGACGTGAGTAATTTCAGCCTGGCAGGCTGGTAATTGAGCAGTGGAACAGATCTGTTTCATATCTTAGGTGTACAGTTATGATTTGGCTACGTTTTTATGTCTTCCTAGGCTTCTTTATGCAAATCTTTCATGTTTTCTTTATTTTCTTTAGTAAAATACTAAGCATGGATTTAGTTATGTACTTAGAGGTTCTTTAACTGTTTTGTGCATGCTCTACCAGCTCAGAACTCAATCCAATTATTCTGTTAAACTCTAAAATGAGTGTCGTCTTAAATAGCTTTGAAATTAGAACGGTTTACAGGCTCTTTTTATGTGCCTTTTAAGACTGCACGTATTCTGAGTTTTTTGGAGCTTTGGTAACTTGTCAGCTTCAATAAGTCTGTTCTTGTTTCCCATGTATCCAGACAATAGTGATTTATCATTCACAGAAATCTAACAGACTGAATGAAAGCAAAACACAAAATTCTCAAACAGCAAAAATACTCGGGTGACTGCTTCACCAGTAAAGGCTGGCCTCTTTCTACTCTTGGAACAGAAGGCTGGAAGGAAGAAGTCAGGCCCACAGTCCACTTCACGTGCAACCTGCAAATGGTGACTGCTCCCCTCTTCATCCCCAAATTAATGTTCTCGTTAATAAAAATGAACATCCATAGTGTGCTTGGTGAAACATACCATGCAGAGCATAGATGGTTGTGCTTCTATTCCAGCCAGTTGCTGATGGAGGGTTTCACTGAATACAGCAGTTTTCTGCTGAAGGCTCCAGAGGTTTTATCGCAGCACTAGGTGCCTGCAGGGGCCCTCAGGTCAAGGTGGATGAGAAATGTGAAAGGACAGAATCCAAACCTGAAGTTAAACTTCTAAAATGTGGATAGTCCTTGGTCTCAAAATCTTAGCAAGCAGCGTGTCAGGTGTTTTGGTTGGTTGTTTTTTCTAAGACCGCAGTGAGTCCAGCTGAGTCCACTTTCTGACGAGAAATACTGCCAGTCTGCCAGTGAACAACTGTGTGCCAGAGGAATACTCACAAACTTAAAATACAGACCTCTGTGGGTTTGATGTTGTGAAAGATTCAAGTTGTAACATCTGTACAGCTAGAATAGTTCTGGGCTTGTTTAGAGGAGGACAAATAAGGAGAGTCGTTATCTATTTCTTTAAAATAAGGCAGATGAAAAGTCTGAATGGTGCCTTTTCCCCTTCCAGAGAGTAAATTCTGGGGGATTAATTATCAGAGTATATGAAGAAGAGTTTTACCCGTAGTAAAACTTGAGTAATTTGTCTCTGGAAGTCTGTTTATTTGCCGTCTTTCAGCTTCACCTTGCCTTTTTCCTCTAACTCAGTATTTCCCTTCTGAAAATGAAATCTTTTGCCTTACCGAGTTTTCTAAGATGAACGTAATCTCTGTGGAAACTATAATATTAGAAGATTGAATTTGGTCTACAAATCAGTGTTTGCTGAAGTGGATTCAGCTCAGTTTTCTCTGAATGTTTGGCTTAAAGAAGGTGAACTCTGACACTGGCAGTGGCTGTGCGTGCGTGAATGACTGCAGTTTGAGTTGTCCCATCTGCTTTAAAAGGAAGAGCTTTGAAGACATATTTACTAATGTTTTCCATTTGTATTATGTGCATCCTGTCTGCCTTCTCTCTCTGTGCTGGATTTTTTTGAAGTCCAGCATTGAGTTTGGCGATACCTGAACTTGCTCTTGAACCGGAACGCTGAGCCTTTGGGCTGTCTGTGGTGGCCAGGCTTACTAGCATCAAGCAATATCAGATGTCTTTGCTACTGTCACTTTTATTTGAAAGTAACTTGGATAAATCATATTTTTAAAGTATTTCTGTGCACCGAATGGTAGCTCTGTCTGAATGTGTTTAAAAGGTCTAAAGTGATTGCTGAATAAAAAAGGTGCCATTCTGCTCTTCAATCCTTCTGATAAAATAAACAAAAAGTAGTTTCAGAGCACAACTCCTGAAACTCTACGAAGAAACATTTTACTATTAAAGCAAAGAACAAAAAGAAACTGTATTAGACTTCTCAATCCATTGAGAGGGGTACTTACAATATTAAAATTAGCCCTGGACTTGCAACGTAGGTATTTACACTGTTAAAATTAGTACTGGACTCAACTTACCGAAGCTAAGTGAGACCAGCAAGCTCAGTGCTTCACAAGAGGGTAAAATGCTAGCAGCTTCGCTTGGCGCACAGTTTGGAGGAAGGCCGGCAGAAAGGAGCTGTACATGCCTTTGTGCTTCCGGGATCGAAACTGTCCTTGAGAAAAAGCGGCATTAATAAAAGGGAGTCCAGGGGACAAGTGGTGCCGTAGTTAAACTTTGGTATTATGAAGACATGCACAGAATGGTGCAGTCTGCAAAATGTTTTATTTTCTGCGAACAATGTGCTTATACCCTGCTGTATTTTTAGCAAAATATATCATTTGTTGGGAGTGTGTGAGAGTAGGACACTTTGAAAAAATACTTTTGTTAAGTTTTCATGTAGTCTGTTGGAAAAAACCAAGTATTTAAAGCAAAACTCAGAAAATTCCCCAGACACTTCCAAGTTGATGCAAATAATGGGGTTCGTAGCCTAAATTTATTTCTTTGGAATTCTTTTTCCTGTTGATTAGTGGACATTTGTGCAGTCCTGCATATTGATGATGGATTTTTATTTCATATAATGGATGACTCTGGAAGAATAGTTAATCGACTTGTTGTCTCTTGGTAGTTTCATTTAGAATTATTTCTTGATTTTTTTTTTTCTTTATTTGCATAAAAATACCTGTAATTCACTTTTGCTTTACTTGTTTGTCAGTAACTGGTATGGAATTGAGATGCTGCAGTTAGTCACGCACGTGTCATGAGTGAATACGACAGAGCAAGCTACAGGCTTGCCTTGCCGATTCTAACTGGCTAACACGTAATTTGTCTGATTCCTAGCAGATCAGAATGGTAACGTGGTGCCTGTTGTGGTTATTCAGCTGGGTGCCTTCTGGCTTTGGGTTTGTGACAAAAGTTGGAAGACATTACATGGTAGAACAACAAATCTGCCGTTACTATATTGATTAAAATCAGATTACTGACTCAAAGTGGAGCATCTGTTTTCAAGGCTTTGTAAACGTTGGGCTTTTGGCACCGTTTGATAGTAGGTTCTAAAAATGGAGGATACCTGCCATAGCAGAACTGATGCTAGGAGACACACTGTCAAGCTGTGGTTTAGCACCTTCAAAAAATGCATGACTGAAATACCCTGGCAGCTCTGCGTTGCCTTCCTTGCAATGTTAGTTTGCATCAGTCATTGAATGTGTTCAGTGAATGTCAGCAAAAGCAAATGGAGTCATTTTCCAGACTCCAGGGAGTCACCCTTCTGTACAGTAACACTATCTGAGATTTACTGAAACACTATCTAAGATTTATGAGGCACTCATCTAGTCTCTGACACTAGAAGAAATTCTAGGAGTCACAAAAACACGTGACGCTCTCCTTCCTGTTTTAGTGCAACTGCCTTGAGGATACGATGCAGCAGCTGTGCGCTCAGCCATCATATCACCATACAACACCCAGAGCAAAAAATTATTCGTCTAATTCAGACTTGAAAGGAGGTTTAGGACAGGCAATATTCAATAACTAGAAGTGGTCAAACGAGGATTCTATCTATGTTGAAACCAAGGCTTTGAAAATACTCAAGTATTTCCATAACCCAGTACTACAGTACGGTTTGTTCTATTCCTTGTGGCCAAAATAACACTTGATAATGAGTTTAAAAGCAAGTTTGTCTGAAGTGATCGATGTGAACTGAAACATGTAGTCTTTACTTTCCCTCCCTGAACTTGGGCACAATGCATTTTATTCACAAAAGATTATTATGTGTGACCGGGGGAGTGGGGCCCGTTCCTTTTTTCCAGTATACAGCTGGGCTGACATCGCTGTTCTCGCAAAAAGTGCCCTGTTTTGTGTTCTAGCCAGACCTCAGCACTTCCAGAAGCACGGGATCTCCCATGGCACTGGGAAGGGAGTTTATGAAAGCGGATCAGCGTAAATCCCGCAGTGGCAGGACTGCAGGCACTCAAGTTTGAGCTCAGCTGTGCTGGCGTTAGTGTAGTTACCAGCTCTGTGGGCTGGAATATGTGCTTCCTTCCGCAAATCACGCGGAATGTCTTTTCTGTTTTAGGCCAAAGAAGCGTCAGTGTTATGAAAAGTTGGGTTTATATACTGTCCAGTTTTTTTACCCTGTTATTTTATCTAAATAGTCTAAAATATCTGAATATCTAAAAAACCTTCAAATTCAAGTGCTTCAAGTACACGTTGTTATTCTAGATCAGAATCGCTGGAATGTAATTGCTTTGTGAAAAGAGAAATTTCCTGATCGTGTGCAGAAAAAATGCACATAGCACTAAGTATACAAGTAAATGTTAGTAGGCTTGGGATCCCAGGAGGGAGTTCCTTTTCAAAAGACAATCTTTCAGAAGTAATATTTCCCAGGTATGTTGTGCATAAGATTTAAGCTGGACAATGAAAACTTGCTTTTAAGATGCAGTTCCAGGTTATACCTGGCTTTGAATGGCAAGGGCAATGCCATCCTTTCCTACCTAAACGTAGTTCTCTGGAGTTTGTTAGTTTGGAGGGGCTAAAAGAATTCTGGGTTGGTCTGTTGTGTGCTGAAGCATCTGCTAATAAAACAGCTGAGAAAAAAAACCCATTCCCGCATGATACAGACTATCACTTTAAATGTGTCTTAGGCTTGTATTTTGGGGGTGAGAAGAAATATCTTTACTATATGTTCGTGTACAATGCTTTTCGTAATGGCATCCTCAGGGCAGGGAGGCATTGTCATAAAACTGCCGCAGAACCTTAGAAACATCTGGGTTGTTCAAGTATTTTCCATTTCTGATATATGTTTCACTAAATTATTGCTTAGGGTTCTTGAGAAAATGGTAATGAGTCTTTTGCATCTGGATCAGATTCTGTGGGGAAACGACTCCCTGCTGATGCTCTCCGTCTGTGTGCAGTCACTTCAGCAAATGAGTAGTGTCGGCCTGATACAAATGATGTTTAAGTTTTGGAGCTCGTTCATGCAAATAACAGGCTGCCTAGTCTGGTTTAAAACAATTTTGCGGCTTTAATGTTTAGATGGTCCCCATTACAGTTCACTTCTGTATAGGGAACACCTTTGTAGAGAAAACAGAAATTTTTAGAAAATTTAGAAAACACACAGTTGTAAAGGTAGGTAATATAGTTGTACTATAAATGGAGGAAGGAAAGAGCACAATTCTGAATCCATAACTATTGCTTTAATTATGTGGTCCCTTCTTGATGATGCTTGATTGTATTCAGGCTATTCAGGCTACTTGGGTTTTATAGTCCTTCTTGAAGAGTATATCACACCTGTAGGTGTTCCTGAAAATGCCTAATGATTTGATCTTTGCGGATTTTTTTTGCTGCTGGTGCTTATTGGTCAAGGCACCTTAGAAATACCTCATCCGACAAACAGAAAAGCGGAGGCCTGTGTACGCATATGTCAAGACAGGAGCCGTAGATGAAGTTGTTACACTGCAGTTGCTGGAGGTTTTTCCCCGCGTGAGGACTGTATCTGCTGTGTTCTGAACTGGCCGTTGAACAAACGAGGCATGTCCGTTTGGTGCATTAAGCAGCTGGTCTGGTGGAAGGTGTCCCTGCCTGGGGTGATGGGATTGGTCTAGATGGTCTTTAAAGGTCTCTTCCAACCCAAACCATCCTATGATTCTGTGATTGAGTCAAGCCTTAACAGTCATAAGAGACAAAAATCAAAGTAGAAAATGCAGTGTCAGAATGTGTGCCGCGCAGGCGGCAACAAAGGTGGGCTGTGCGATGCTGGGATAGTAGCTCCACCTGACAGCCTGGAAGGAGGCAGCACACCAGGGCTGGATGAGTTGGGCTTCCAGGGGAGCCGGTTTCTGTGTGATCTACGTGGTGCATCTTCTCCTGCGCCTGGTCAGCTGGTGTGGAGGGTCCTGCGTGCAAGGGTGGGGTGTGGAGAGAGGAAGGCAGAGTTACAGAGCAGCAAGTTTCACTGTCCTCGTTGGATGCTGTGAAATGGGATGTTACTGCATGCGATGCAGGCTAGCTGTAAGTAATGCTGCCATGTAGCAAAGCAACGCGTGTAAGTCTGGTCAAAATGCTCCTACTTTAGCAGACAGAACTTAATTACTAGTGTCAGAAGTTAAGCATTTAAATCCTTGCAGAAGGAGACCACAGATAGCGCAGTTGTAAGCATACGTAACAAGAGAGTATGAAGAAGTGTACTCAACAAACAGTGGTTACGAACTTCCAGTATTTCCACAGTCAGCTCCCTCTTCTATATTACACTGCAATAAACGTGATCATTCCTACAAATATTGTTTGTGTGCAGAAATCTGATGAAAGATGCAAAATCCTGAATGAATTTAATGTGGTTTGCTGTTTGACCCAGTTTAACATGCATTTAAGTGAATTGTATCTCTGTCAGTGCTCTAGATTTAATATTGTCTTTGCTGAACGTGTTTAGGCTTAATAATTTTGATGCCATATTATCATTGATATGACAAGATTTTCAGGAAAGATCGTTTAAGCACACTTTCATGAACTCTCTGAGCATTTCTTTGAATATTTTATTTTTCTCTGTTGTGATTTTTTTTTAATTCCTGTGTCAAGAGAGACTGCTGCAAATCCTAAATTAGATTTTCTTCTCTTAGATTGCAAAGAGCATGTCACAGAAGACGCAAAACCAGAATCCATCAGTGACACAGCTGACTTGGCTCTGCCACCTGAAATGCCAATTTTAATTGATTTCCATGCTTTAAAAGATATCCTGGGGCCCCCCTTGTATGAAATGGAGGTAACATCCTCATTTGTTTCTGCTCAACGGCTGTTTCTGTGGTTTGACTTGTCTGTTTTGTTGCTGTTGACTGAGTTTATACAATATTAACTTTTTAAAAAGTGTATTAATAACAGAACTGTGTTCCTTTGTGCTCCACCAAGTCTTTTTTTTCACCTAAATAAGTTTTTGGTTTATTTTCTTTAATTCAGGGTATATTAATAACATAACGGCCTGACCTTGTGTTAGCAAAGATGCTGCAGCAGTGCTTAGGAATGTGGTGGGGGTTTTTTCAGTTTATAACAACTTTGTTTTTGTTCAGGGGATGTCTGCTGGGCTTGGGAAAGAAGCCAAAAAATAGAACCCCGGAATCTTGTCTCTGAGGCAGCGCAGAGTGTTCGGGATCGTCCCATGTACCTCCCTAAAGCCAGTCAGCAGTTACGGGTGTTTGCACCAGAAGTTCCCAAACATTCTTTACATTAACGTCAGTCTAAGCTATTAGAAATGTTTTACGATCAGGCACCTCCAGCTTCCTCATACCACCTCTGTTCCTCAGTAGGCATATTCCAGAACTATTTTTTTTCCTCCATCTGTATTTTGCCACATTCTGTGAAAATTCCCTCAGTTAAAATAGTTCGTGGTTCTCTTTTCACCAATTCCGTTGCGGTTATTCTCTGCTTTACTTCAGGTGCAGGTGAACTGACCGAGCGTAAGTAGTATATAAAACACTGTAACAGGAAACCAGTTGCTGATGAATGCTAAATTTTTCTGTCTTTACCCTGGAGAAAAGATCAGTAAACCAGTAAGTTATGGAGAAAACAGAAGTGAGGGGAAAACTTCCAGAAGAGACAAAATCAAACTTCTAAGAACTTTCCTGTGATAGTTTATCTCTTCTAGATGAGAGACCCAGACTCCAGTGGATTTGGAGGACAAAAAGGGGACAAGTTTTGCAGGGAAAGCAGGAGAAAATGAATGATTGTTAAGGAATGAGTCAGTTTTTAGACCTGAACTGAGGTTTTTTTGGATATAAAGGTTTTATCGTGGAAGAGATTCTTAATATAAGAGACAGAAATGAGGAAGCAAGATGAAAGAAGACAGCGCTATTGGTTGTGTTAGAGCATGATGATGGTAGTGGTGAAAGCTGGGGGGAATGGGAGGCAAGGAGGATCAAGTGATCACTAGACCAGTACCGTACGACTCTCTTGGCTGCGTGTTTTCACACTGGTCATTTGTGTCCTGATTTATTCCTCTCCACTTTCAGCAATTAGGAGAGATTGCTCTTTAGGCAAAAGGCTTCACTGCACGCAGTCTCTCTTCTTTCTGCTCATCCCTCAGAAGCTGCTATACCAAATAATGAAACCACACGAGACAGGTCCAGGTCCTTCTAACTGAGAAGATAACGTGGGAACACTTCAGCTTGATTCGGAATGGCTGTAGCCATCAGGCCATTTGTAATACTCCTGTGGGAAGTTCTACTAGTGTGTCTCTCTTTTTCTCATTATCTGACTTTTAGAAACAATTGCTGAAAAACAGCATATGGGGTTTTTTCAGAGAAATAACATTCTAGCTGAGTTTTCTTTTTGAAGTATGTTATATACTTCAAACATCTGGTCTCTGGAACTAAAGCACTGCAGGATCATTTGGCTTTTTAGTGCTTGACTTGCAGATGCCCATAAAGCTGATGGAGTAAATTGAACTCAATACTCAAGCCAGTACTCAGATTTCCACAAACGATGTTTATTAGTTGCATAACGGTGCTAAAAACAAACCGAATTTTGTAAATTTGTATGGAGGTTCTGATCACTTCACTGTGCTCCTAGTTCGCATCAAGACTAGAATTAATTCAAATAAATACGAACTTATCACACTTCTTAAAAATTCAGTTGTAGGCCAAGAAATATGCTAATATATGACTTTTCTTAGGTATTCTGCCTAGTTTTGAGCTTTTTCTGGAGTTGATTATTCATTTAAATCTAGAAGTGCAGCTGTGATGGCAAATAATTTCTGCTTTTTTTGTCCTTTTTCTACTGAAGTAAGTAGTGGAAGTAGATTTTTAAAGTGTGGTTCTTGATTCCAAATACACAAAGAGTGCTGGGGTGGGTTCTTTTTGCATGAAGAGTTGCCATGAATATGCACATAAGCATTTCATAGATCTGCTGGCCTGTATAATCTGAAATAAGACTGAAGCTTTTGACCTGTGTATCAAAGGATTTTAAACACCGTCATATTTAGCAGGCAAATTAAGTAGTGCATAAATAGAACTAGAGACGAATCCACACAGCATCAATTTCCCTGGCAGCTCAGGGGAACTGATGAGCAGCTCAGTAATTCCATGTTCTAGTTGCTGTATCTATTAGTAAGTATTTTTCAGTACATGCTTTATGATTTTTTCAATGTAAATTGCTGAGACAGCCACATAACTCCTGTTTCAGTGAATTTTCCCAGCCAACCTATTATTCCTTTGAATTACCTCAAGCGCCCCAAGATGCTTTCAAAGGCAGAGCGTAGCCCCTGTCTCGATGACAGATGTTTCAGACTGGCTGTTGGTGTCCCCTGCATTTGTAGTCTGTAGTGTGGCTCTATGTCTAGCCTTCAAAGTTTCACCTTTGACCTGCGTTTTGCCATTTTTAATTAGCTGAAATAAAATATACAATGGAGGAGGCAGCCAACATGTCAGTACTTGGATGAGAGTGAGCAAACAGAACTGAAAACATGACACGACTTAATCGATCCGCTGTCCTTCAGGGAATACCTTAAAATAAGTGATTCATTTTTCCCCTCTTCGGTGTATTGCTTGTGTATTTTCTGCAGACGTCTCTCAGAGGAAAGGCATGACAGAATCTGCAGCTCATACTTGTACGACAAATTCATTTATCACAAGTAAATAATCTTACATGTCACCTTACAGAACAAATATTGAAATAAATCACACAGGCACTGGAAGAATAAGCTTGGCAGTAGTTTAGAGTGTGAAAGTTTCAGTGGGGTGTTTCAGCACAGCATGCTTTTTGGGAAAGGGGTTGTCACAAGTCAGATCTCAGTCATCAAAACTAGAAGACAGTGCTTGATAGGTCAGTATGGTTGGTATTTGCCAAACCGTATAATATAAAATCGGAAAATATATGTTTAATTTCATCTTGTAGGACTTTTAAGTGCCTCTTTTTTTTCCTTCACCGAATGGAAGTGGGTGAAGGAGTGGGTTGTTCCTGTCGTATATGGGAGTTCTCTGCAGCTACATGCGGCACAAATTGTCTGTCTGTAAATGAGCTTATCTATCTTCAAATGTGCAGCTCTTCTCGGTCAGTGACTGCAGGTACCAGCTGTGGAGTGAATAGTCCTTTACGCTTATGCATAAAGGAAACCGTGTTCTGCTCGTGAAACAGACCAGAGAAACTGAGTACTAAGAATGTTATGGTCGTGGTTTTGATTGTGTTTATGATGGGGATGGGTTTCAGCCTAATAATGAAATGCTAGTGTGTGGCTCCGATTTAGAAGGAGTTCTTGTTCTGGTCGTGGATAATACAGCCCCACGGAAGGCTGCATTGTCCTGCTTCGGTAATCCGCTGCTGCTGTGGGACTGACACCACTCCAGGCCCAGGTACCTACTGCCTGGGGACGCAGCAGCATTTCGAGGGGGCTTCCAGAGAGGCATTTTAGTAAGGGACTAGAATATTTAATAACTGCCTCTCTCTGGAGCTCACCGACAGAAGTGTTCTCGCAGAGCCAGCCCCACAGCAGGGCCGTGCAGGTTCTCCTGCCCCCGGACCTGCGGGAGCCGGCTGTGTGCGCTGCTACAGGGACTGCTCTGATCTGCAGCTGGGCCGAGGGTTAAAAGCCGGTCAGCTCTGTGTCTGCAGAGCTTTGCCTTGTCAGGGTCTGCATAGCACCTGACGAGTTTACTTTCTGCTGGCTCACGGAAGTAAAAAGCATTAAGGTTATGGTCAGTTGTGCAGTGCAGAATGAGTTGATGCCAGAGGAAGAATGGCCTGTTGCTCTAGATTTGCAGGTAGTATAAAGCAGAGTGTTAATTGTGCTTAGAAGGGACAAAAATAGTTTGAGAAATTTTAGTGCAACTAGAAACGCAGATTTCAGAATTGGAATTCTTTTACTGTGGTTCTGTTGTGAGGCTCCTTTGACTTCTTTTCTATCCAAGAAATGAAATGTTTCTTTAAATTCTCTAAAGAATTTAATGAAGAATTCATCCCTTTCAGGAATAGTCAAATTAACTTTCAATTCTACATTTCAGTAAGAGACAAAATTATTTTTAAATGGGCCTACTGCTTTACTTTACAAGGGAATATTTGTCTTTTGCTCTAGTTACTGCCTGACACAGTACAAATTCATCCAGGTTTTTTCTTTTTTGTAATAAATACCTAACTTAGTAGTTCAAAACATGCTGAATAGCTGTATAATCTTTCGTCAGGGTTTCTTCATCTTGAAGCTCAGGAAAACAAAAGAGATTCCTTTGGAATGTAAAATACTCAGACAAAGGGGAAAAAATAAATCAAAACCCGGAGCTTCCATGGCAAACATCCTGCCTGTTTCTCTCTCGCACAGCAGACCGGGATTCAGAGACCTCCTTTACTCCACTCAGTAACGGGGCACAGGCAGACTTTTAGATAAGCAGATCGTAGTCTTGCGTGGGGTAGAACTTGCTTAACTACTCGAGTAATTACTAATGGAGTCAGTGAGATTCCCCATCCTCTTTCACACTTAATGCTGAATGTTTGCAATGAAGAAAACCAGTGTGTTGTCTGACAGTAGTTCAGGCATTGCAGCCCCCTTTGAAAAGGCTTTCAGGTAACATCTGGGAGCAAAACCGGCTTTTTCATAGAAGCAACAAACCAACTGAGGGTAAATAAACCTCTCGCACTAAGCCATATAAGCATCCAGCCAGGATTATTGACTAAATACGTGAAGTCCTTTGAAGAGAAATAGTCTCATTGAACTTCTGGGGGTGGGGAAGGTCTCCAGAGTGATATACACCCAGCTGTTTGCCACTGCCTTAAGCTAACAGCCACACAGAGCTCCTATTCTGTCATTAACGTTTAGACATAAGGCAGAATTACTGCTGCATTAAAAAAAAAAAGAAGAAAAAAAAGAGATCAGACACTTGGGGTAGCTTAACTTTGGTGTTTTAATGGGTTGTTTTGAAAGCAACTGTCAAACTCTTTTGGCAATTGTTCTGTTACAGCTGTTCCCTGAACTGCTTCCCGTGGTGTTTTCCTTCAGGTGTCTGAGCGCTTAAGTCAGCCAGGAGTGGCCATAGGCTTGGCCTGGACTCCCCTAGGGGGAGAGATCATGTTTGTGGAAGCCAGCCGCATGGATGGAGAGGGCCAGCTCACCCTGACTGGGCAGCTCGGAGACGTGATGAAGGAGTCTGCGCATCTCGCCATTAGCTGGTTACGCAGCAATGCGAAAAGATACCAGCTAACCAACGGTAGGCTGGGAAAGCGGCTGGGCACCGCCCAGCTCTACTGCTCAGCGGGATGCCCCAGCCATTGGCCTCTTAGGGCAGGGGTGCACGTAAAGGGAGTGTTAATAGCGCGTGGAAACTCAGTGCCCGAAAACGGGTTATTTTCCCGTTACAGCAGATGGGAACGTTGCTGAGTAACAGGGGAAGTTACTTGTGCTCATTGTGGGAATTGATTAAACGTGGCCTTAGCAGAGAAAGGGCTGTTCTGCAGTCAGTGCTACACTGAAGATGAACTTGGCTCTGGAGCCCTTCCTAATTCCTGCCCAGCTGAGGTGTTCGTGGTCTGGCAAACAGGTCAGTCCAGGCAGAACATCGTTTGTCACTGCAGAGTCTCCCACCCTGGCCAAGCCCTCCCCGCAACACCCTGGAAGGCTGTGGACGGCCTCTGTGCCAAGATGCTTCTCCTCAGCCGGGGCAGGCACTGCCTCTTCCTCATTTTTACATTCAAGCTTTCCAGCAGTACATTCGGGATGTAGAAATAGACAGGCAGGTCTGTAGTTTTCCTCTAACAATAACACAGTTTCTGTTAAAAGTAGGTTTTTGTACTCTTAAGTTTCAGTATTTTTTGAGAATTAGGAGGGTTTGTGTAGCAGCTGTTGAACAGCGTGGCAACAGGATTTCAGCCAGGAAGCTTTTAATTAACTCTTGGGTTTTGTTTGAACCTCCCAAGAGTTCTGGAAATGGGCTTTCCAGTTTGATCATCTGCTGAACAGTCAAATAATTGTCCAGTGTCAGTCATTATTTATGGAAGCTTAGCTAGCTAAAAAACGAAACCGAAGGAAGGTAGGAACGGCTGCTGGCATTAACTGTATACACCTTTACCTCTAGTTTACACTCGTACGTCCTGCAGGTTGAGTCAGGTGAAAAGATGGAGAGCAGAGTATTGGTTAATGCTGGGTTTCTGGGAAGCGCTGGTTTTGTGGTAGGTTCTCTGAAAATTGACGTGTTTGGTTTGGGACAAGTCTTTGTAGAAATGCTTTGGTTTCCACATTAATCCCTATTCTGAATTTCCCCAAACTTGCAATTGTGGAGCTCACTGGTTAACTTGTTATGGCTTTGCCTGGGAATCTGGATATAGGAAAGCTGCTTGGGGTTTCTCGTTTGTTTTTTCTAGGGCCTCTGCAATATCGCGTTGTTTTTTCAGCCTACTGTTAAAAATACTGCGAAGACTTTTCGTTCTCTGGTGGGCTGTTAGAATAAAAGAACAAAATGGGTTTAGATTTTTCACATTCAAACTGTTCTTTTTTTCCTTCAGCTTCTGGAAGTTTTGATCTCCTTGACAACACTGACATCCATCTGCACTTCCCAGCTGGAGCTGTCACAAAGGACGGACCATCTGCTGGTGTTACCATAGTAACCTGTCTTGCTTCACTCTTCAGTGGGCGGCTGGTGTGTTCAGATGTAGCCATGACAGGAGAAATTACACTAAGAGGCCTTGTTCTTCCAGTAAGTGTCATTCCAGAAAAGAGCTAAGTTGTATTAATTCTCTCTGTTCTGGCTATAAAATCTGTTTATAGCCATTGCCAGCAGCAGAGTATTGCGGGGTCGTTCCTGGAAGCAGTGCCGTGGCTGCTGGTGCCGCTGTGAGAGGCTGCGGGAAGGGAGCCTGCTGGAGTGCAGTACTGCTCCTCGCTGTCCTGCATGGCCCATGGTGCTGTTTCAGGGAGAGCACAGTGAAGTGTCTGGTTAGAAAGGAAACCTAGAAATCGTGAAAGTCAGGCTGGCTCTGGACTATGTACTGCATTCCCAGAACATGCTTCCTCAAACCGTTATTGCTACAGAAGTATCTCCCCTGTCTTAAAGCTCTGGCAGTAATAACATGTAGGTTACTCCTGACACTGACTCTGCACATGTATGTTTAGATGATTCTTGAATTTTGCTCCTTGTATGCAGTTCCCAGGCACGGTGTTCCCATACCCCTTTTCCCAAGCATGAGGACAAAAAGGTTCTCCACAACATAAAGTGTCAGATGGAGCCTGGCATAAGGAAGTGGTGAAGCAGCTGTGGGGGTTATCCCCTCCTACCAAACGATGGACAAAGGAAGGAGGAACCTGGAAATAGTATTTTGTTTCATGCGGCAGCGACTAAACCAGAGGTGCGGTGGTGAGGCAGCAGATGTAGGTGGCTCTCTGAGATGGCATCTCTGGTGCCACTGCCTGTGGCTCGAGGCTCCAGCAAAAAGTAACTCAGAGCTGGTGCTAGTTTGCTTGGCCTGTACAGCAGTGACCAGCTTTTGCTGCCTGTTTAAGGTGGTGTCTGTAATGACTAAACCAGGTTCACCTTCTTTCTGAACGTTGTCTAGAATCTGGAGCGATCACCACTAGCACTTAGGCTCGAAACGGCCTTGTTTTGCAGCGGGCTACATTTTGCCCTTTGTGCTGCAACACAAGGCTTTCCTTTCCTCTGAAGCATCGTAAAATTATAAGCTTGTTCTGTAATACAGTCTTGAAATATGATTAGAAGAGTTCGAGGGGAAGAAGCTACAGCTGTGACTGAAAGCAAAACGAATTTAAATCCCTCTTTACCTCTCATTACAACTCAAACAGGAGGCTCGCTGAAGCGATGCCTTTTTCCCTAGCACAGCGCCATCGCTGCAGCGTTGGAGCACAGGTTTGCTTCTCTGTGTGCCTTCTGTTGTACAGCTCGAGCTATTTCTTGTGTGGCACTGCAGCCTAAAGCCACGTTCCCCCTCAACCTAACGCTGCCTTTATCTGGAAGATTGTCTGTTCTCACAAAGGTGCAGGATTTCAGCACGCCACACGAGAAAATAGAGTTCAGACCCTCTTTCTTTAAAAAAAAAAAAAAAAACCACACACAAACCTGACCAGTGATGACATTTTCACTGTTGATACTCTTGTACCTGCACTACTAGATTAATTTTAATTTTTTCCTCGTTATTAAGTTACAGAAAGGGTAGTGTAGCATATTAACATATTTCCCTCATTTAGGCACATAATGAGCTAAAACTACTTCTGCATTTTTAATTGCTTTCCTAAATGATTGGGGGAGGGAGCACCGTTCATTAAAATTTTAACTCCTGGTGTGATTTATTACAATTCCTTCGTTCAATTAGTGCAAAGAATTTTTTTATATATATTTCTTCTTCCTATTAGGTGGGAGGAATTAAAGACAAAGTCCTGGCAGCACACCGAGCTGGACTGAAGAGAATCATCATTCCTCAAAGAAATGAAAAAGATCTTGAGGAAATCGCAGTGAACGTACGGCAAGACTTGACTTTTGTTATGGCCAGCTGTCTCGATGAAGTTCTTAATGCAGCTTTTGATGGAGGGTTTGCAGTTAAGCCCAGAGTTGAGCGTTTGAACAGCAAACTTTAAGCAGGCTGAAATGGCTCCTGTATCAAATTTAACAGAGATCAGGAACTATCAGCTCTAGATTTACCAACTATGACTCTAAATGCAATCAAAATAAATCAGCTGATGTAAACAACCTGAAAACAGCCCTTACAGGCATCTGCTGCTTTTTACTACCATCAGCACAGGATCTTGAAAAAAAAAAATACTGATTCTTCTGAAGATTCAAGCATGAGAAAGCTGCAGCCACGGAGGAAGAAATCCTGAGCTTATCTGGCATGTATGTACCGAAATGTCAGCGGCTGATGACATCTTTACAGCGGCCACGCCTACAAACAGGGAAGAACGTGCAGTTCTGGGAGCTGTGTTCAGAGAACACAAATTACAGCAAACAGCACAGCGAGGGCGTCTAACAGATGGGGGTGTTACTGAGGAGCAAACCCAAGTAGTGCTAGAGTTTACTTACTTCGGAAATAACGTTCAATACGCTAAGAAACAGTGACATGACAGGAAAAATAAGCTTTTGAAATCTAAAAAATATGCTTAAGGGAGCTGCCAGAAGCAATATGGACTGAATTAAATCAGCAAGTCCTTTCAGCGGGCCAATGCAGACACAGTTTTTCAAGCCTAGCAGCTCCCCGAGAACTGCAATGCACGAATTCGTGTGCGGGAGGGGAGGGAACGCACTGGAGCCCCCGGCCGCAGCTGTCCTTACAGCACCAGCAGCAGGGGGAGCCTGGTCACCTCTGGGAAGGACAAGGTACCTGTCCTCCATTCTTACCTGATACAAATCAGCCTGACTCCAGGACGCCTACGGTCAGAGTTTAGCCTATAAAGATTAAATCTGCTCCAACGGTGGCTCATTAAATTGCATGAGGTATTGCATACTGTGAGTAACTGAAGGCATCCCCCCTCAGCTGACAGCTTTGGCTCCTCCCCTCCCTCGAACGCGGTGAAGACAGAAATTTAAACTTACGTAACCTAAGATCCTTGAGTTTTTCATTAACCCAGTAAGTTACATTCTCGTCTCGTTAATTCTGAAACAAACTCAAGTGTGCTTATGAAATGCAAATTGTATTTGTGACAAAAGCCTATTACAGACGCAGCCTATAAATCACAGGTAATTGTCTGGTTTGCTTTCGTTTCCATAGACAGAAAGCTGATTCGCCTGGAACCTAATACCCGCTGAATTTATTACTGTCAGTGCTATTTCTGCACCTGCTTTACAAAAGATTTTACAACTCTCACAGAAGACTTCATCTAATAAAATGATACAAATAAAATCACCTTTCATGCCGCTATTTTAGTAATTCTACTCTTAGTCATTCGCTAGCCAAGTTCCAAAGGTAAGAGGCAACAGTCTCAGAATACTTTCTGCCTTACAAAATACTTACACAAAAAGTGCACAGAAACTAGCCAATCAGTACAACGTGAGGAAGGTACGATAACGAACATGCTGCTGTGCCCTTAATCCAAACCAGCAGGGCAAGCGCAGCTCAAACAACAATCCTGCACTACTCTGCACCTGTGAGAACACGCACAGGAATCCAGCGCAGTCCCTTCACAGGCAAAGAACAAATCCTGAATGTTGGGGGGGAGATAGATAGAAAGTACCCAACAAGTTTCCGCCCCGTAATTTCACTACAGACCAGGGAGCTGCTCCCAAGAGAAGTTAAGCAACGACTCCTGTCTGCCACATCACGCCAGTGTGTAAGTCTTGCCCAGAGGGGCTTTATCTGAAAGGTGGGGGGTTTAATGCCCCTCTGAAGCTATTAATAGGCATTTACTTACAGCTTTTCATGTTCCTCCTTCAGAGTTGACTTCATTATGTTACTTTATTGAGATTTAAAAAAAAAAACGAAACTTAAGCATTACCCATTGCATCAGCTACTACCGACACACTTCAGTGCCTTCTGCTTTCACTGAACGCTGTCAAGAGCAATAACGAGCTGCGCAGCGGCAAGCCAGAACAGTAAAGGACTTCTGAAGTCACTTCAGTACACTAGGGATGACTCTGCTTTGCAGCCGACAGTTAAGCAGACCCGATATTAAGCGTGTGTCCTCAGAATTTAAGATTCCATAAGACAGCTAAAGCTTACCAACGGTTCAGAGCAAGCAGTGGCAGCTCCTTTCCTCTACCCCCACTAGAAACTGCTACAGATAACAACTATCCCACTAGTGGAAATCGCGCTTTAATCACAGCAGCTTTGAAAAGCTACTGGATAATACAACACACCAGTATAAGCAGCAACACAAACAGTACACCTGCTTTAATTTCAGAGCACCACTGCAAACAAGAGCCAGCGAGAGATGTCACACAGGACCAGGCAGTAGCATCCACATTTGTCAAACATTCTCCTTTTAAGGCTTTTCTTTAAAGAGCAATGACAAACAATGGAGGTAGTGCTAGAAGACAAGTGCAAGATGGACTGCATTTCCTCTCTTCAAGACAAACTTCGATGCTTTCCCCATACACCAAAGTAAAATAGTACTTTCTGAAACAGGTAATGCCAGGCTTTAACACAGCATTCACGGCTTCTTTCTCCGTATGTAAGAGAACACCGTTGAGTCAGCAGAGCCACGAACTCTTGAGGAGATCCACTGACTCAGGCTTCTAATGGCTTTGAGGATCTGGGCCTAAGTATAATTTGTTTAATCCCTCCATCTGATGATGGACATCAAATGTTTTTACAGATTTTTTAAGACCAAATGGAGTACTACTAGTTTACATGACAGTAAGTCAGCCTAGTTAGTTACACTATAGCAGCTGTCCTCTCTGACCCCACCAGTTAGTTAGCTCATTACAAATGCTATGTTGGAAGACCCCTTCAGCGGTATGGTCTTGATCTTCAGCCTGTTCTAGTCTAAATAAAAATCACTGCAGATCAGTGCAACGAGGTTTTAAGATTCACAGTTCTTTGGGGGCACAACACAAGCCAAACTATGCCAAGTACAAGCAGCAGCAGCAGCAGCATCTTAACACAAGTTGTGTGCTTACGCAGCCCCTCTCCGATCGCAAGGATCAGCCTGCCGAGGGTTCTCAGCTACATTTTCTTAAAACTGGAGAGCTCACGACCAGATAAACTTGCCAGGCAGCCCAAGCGAGCTGCTCATGAGTGAGCAAGGAAGAGGGCAAGCCACTATATTCCTCTATAAATATCTGAAGCATTTAGCCAAGTTTCTGCCAAAGACCAGAAGACAAACCTGAGATAAGTGCAGACAAGCTTAATTAGGTGAGAGTAATTACTGCATTTAAAAGGCTGCAAACCATCAGTTGTGTGCATGCGTAAGGAAAAATGCTACATTGCAGGGTGTTTTGAAGCATCTAGCTGCCGTCAGAGGAACCAGGACATCTTCTAAATGAAATCTGCACAGTTCAAACAGGCTGAGCACCAGCTTTCAAGTGAAACTTTTACTAAATGAAGCCAGCTATTTCTGTAGTATTTTATTAATCCAACCTGATGGGGTTTTTTATTCCTTACCTGTACAACTACTTACCTCATCATGCATCAAAATAATAGGCACAAGAGTTGTCTCAATAGATTAACTTCAGATAAGAACGTTAAGACAGTGCAGAGTAAATAGACTGTATTTTAATGCATTACAAAAGTAGTTAATAGCCAGACCACCTTCCCAAACGTACGCCCAGTACTACCACGTTTGACAAAGATTTCTTTCAAATAGCTTGAGATGGAAGAGCTTTTCCTCTCTTTCTTGTCTCCCTGTTTTGTAACACAAACACCATATACATTCATGGTTAAATGTTTCACATACAGGCTGTCTGCATAAAGCCCCGTATCCTTCAACAGCCTTTACAGCTGGTGAATCGCACCTGTAAGAGATTATTTGCATTGCAATGTGTAGCATGTCACTAAAATCATATACAAAAATCAGTTCAAGACAGTTACTTCAGTAACAACCAAAAGACACAGAGACGAGAAACCGACCAAAGTATCAATGTGTCAAACTTTGAGCTAAAGCAAAGAGCAAAAGTTGTGGGGTTGGTTTAATTTGCCAGGTTTTCTTTTAATGACAAATATAAAAGACTGAAAACATCTCATTCTGACTGCCTTGAAAAAAAAAAAGGTCTGGTTTTATAGTTACAAATACCGTGTAAGACAATACCTTCTTTGTTCTGCAAAACCAACAAATACAAGGATGCAATCAAGTTTCTAAGCATCTCTAAATTTGAAACGTGGGGTGTTTTTTTTAAATTCAGAAAATTCTTAGTAATTGTTCATTTTTGTTAAACGATAACTCAAAGTACAACAACATCTAGACCTGTTTTTAAAGGAGCTTGCTTTCCTGGTACATCTTTGAACATAAGTACTCCTTTCGCACTCAGTACATTCACAAAATAGCTCAATTAAGAACAGTATCACCAATGAACTGACTACTGCAAAGAGACAAAATTTACCAAACATACAGAAAGATAAGTTCTACCATAGCAATTATGCATATCAAAAGATGACACCTGTAATTAATTTTAAAAAGATACAAAAAAGAGAAAAACCTGAATTACAGAAAAGAAAGTCATATTTATTTAATGAAAAACTAGAAGTTAATAAAAATTAGCAAATACACAAAAAATATACACAAACAGCAGCAATACTATGTAGTGACTTACAAAGGGGGGCAAGGGGAGGAGGGGAAGCAGCGGCCAGAGACCAGACTGCTCAACATGGCTTGTCAGTCAAAGGGGGCAGGAAAAAAACACAAACGAAAACACGAAACAGTATCCTTTTCAACAGTACAATCAATCTACAAACAAGTTCTTAGAATTATTTTACAACATTTCCTGTAGAATCAATTCTTAATACAAAAGATGCCCATTTTGGGTGTATATATATTTTCAGTGGTTTACTGTTGACTTTTTAAATATATTAGTGTTACTACATGCAACTGCTTCCTGTAATTTAACAGCCTTTCCTTTTATTTACCTTCATACGTCTACCCTCCATCTACCAAGTAATTTGTCGTGACAGTCAAAGATGGTTACCCTAGTCTGCTAAATTAAATGCAACGGTTTTAAACACTGGCCTGAAGAGGTTTGATTGCCATTTCAACACATGGATATAGTTACGTTGATGCCTAAATTGCCATTTTCTGCAAAGAGCTGTGCAATGCTGGTGTCAAAGACTAGACAGTCACTATTCATAATGGCTGTTGCAATTCCCTCATGAATAGATCGAGGAGTTGCTTCCCAAGTCAGTCGCCGCCTATGACCATTTAACTCAAGTCGATAAGCAAAGTTTTCTGCTTGCTTGCGTGTTCCTATCAGCTGTACAATTGCAAAGAACTGCTGGTGACCATCATATTTTTCCTGTTTCTCCAATACTAACATGAAATGAAAGCCAAAACAAGACTGCATCATAACCCAGTCAACAGCACCAGGAAGATTAATGTCTGTAGCAAGGAACACTATATCTTCTCCCTGAAGTGTTGTAATGGACTTATGTTGATGCATCAGGTGTGGCATTACAGCATCCAGAGAACCTTGCCATTTACATGAAGCACCGGGACATGGACAGGAGTAAGGCCTAAACTCACACAGCTCCTCATGGTCTGCTTTTTCTGTGTGTGGCAAAGTTATCTCACATCCGGAAGAGGCATATTTACATGGGAATAGTACAGAATTAGCAACCTTCTCCATAGCCAGGTTACGAATGGAGCCCAGCGGGCCTCGGCAAGTTGGGCAGCACGTAAGTTTGGGGCGACAGTTGCTACAAACAAGATGGCCACTCTGACACTGAAGAATTGGTGGCAGCACATAGTCAAAACACACAGGACACTCAAAGAGACTAGCCAAGTCATTATTGGAAGCTGTAGTGCCAGTCAGCGCAGGCACCCTCTGTGACGGCGTACACTTTGAGGTACCTGTAGGTAGTGCTGTAGCAGTCTGGCGGCTCATTTCTGCAACAGAAGAGAGAAAAAAGAGTGAGTATCTAAACACGTTTCATTTTCCTCTGCATGCAGTAGTTCTTGATTTACAAAGAAGCTTCAAAAGAAAAAAGATACAAATGAAAGTTAAAAAACCAGGGAGTGTGAACTGTGGATATACTACGTGTAGAGTATCAGATGTGCTGTGTACAATACAGACACCTGCACGACTGCACACTGAACACGTGAAGCGGCTGTTGTGAAGTGGAATTCAGCTGCGGGAAGCTGCAGGGGAGGTGAGTACCGACAGATACACTAAAAACGTAACTGAAACCCTCAAAGAAGTTTGGTGGTGGTGGTTGGGTTGGTTTTGGTTTTAACACTGCATTTACAAAACGCTCCCCCGAGAGCACCTGGGTGTAACAACCAGGAGCGCTACGGAGCAGCAAGTCTAAGGCTGAATTTGAAGTTGCCATGTATTTAGTGAGATGAGAAACTAGCCATTTTCATGAAAACTTGAACCTCCAGATACCACCTTCTCAGTAACCATGTTTACTGTGAAATTTTTTTTTAATTGAAAAACAGTAGCAAGGAAGAACATCATCAAGACGCTTACTACGCTGCTTTTCCCAGGACAGCACAGTGACGCTCTTGTCACTGCTGTTACTAACGCCCAGAGCTTGTAAAGCACATCCACTGCTTCAGCTTCCCCTAGTAAACACTTGTGAAGGTACCAGAAAAGGAAAACAAAGCAATTATTTTATTGAATATCACAAATAAAATAGGAAATTCAAAAGATTAGATGTGATAGTTAAGTTTAACATGTAAGTACTCGAACGTTTTCGGAGGCACTGCTGATGAAGTTGGACGTTCTGTGGAGTTCACACTGAAGTTCTATTCTTTCACACGTCCACGGACAAAAGCTAACAGCTGCCTGACCGAAGAGCTTGCCCAGGCATTCCACAGATGCAGTAAAAGCACCATATTTCTTACCATGCTGTGGATGCTACACTCT